>NC_080088.1:18844171-19147201 GCF_950005125.1 Chionomys nivalis
TTAAAAATAATTCATTGAAAATCAGTTAAGTGTGTGAACTTCATGAATCAATAAATCATTATAAATGTAGTCAATCATAAATGTCACACAGCAAATTTGACACATTTTCTTGATCCAGTTAACTCACCAAGAGTTAAGAATAGCCCATATGAAATTGGAATGTATATGTAATTTCAAAGAATATCTTTCAATTAAAGAAAGAAGCTTAAGAACATAAACAGGTTTTTTTCTGGCAATTTCTGTATGCTATAATTTTTACTTTTAAAATGAAGACATTCACTTCAAGGAAAAACTACAAAAATGCTACAGAATTTCAAATGTAATTTTATAATTGAATATTAAATTGTAATACATATTAGGATTATGTTTTTGATGTATTTTCCACTACAGGGTTTTATGTAAATATGAGTGATCTCAGACCTGTTATGTAGTTGATGATGACTCTGAATTTCCCAACCCTCCTGTGTCTACCTCCTGAGTCGTCGATTCACAGTTGTGTCACCCAGAGTTTGTGCATGCCAAGCAAACATGTTATCAACTAAACTGTACTTCAGCCATGTTTTACTTAATTTTTAAGAAATTAAAACCACCAAAAAACATTCAAAATTCTAATATAAGTAGGATACACAGATTCTTTAAATAATGAGTAGTTAGCAAGAATACATAGCTTTTTGTTCCCCTTACAAGTTTGTTTGTTTAAGTCAGGGTATCATTTACCCCAGACTAGTCTTCTAAGTATTTTAAAAATATAAGAGTGTTTGTTATTATAAATATTTCTATTGGCCAAATGTGATGTCATCTCTTAAATCTCAGCATTCAAGAGATATAAATATGAGGCTAAGGAATCAAGACCATCCTTAACTGCAAACAAAAATCCTGTATATGACATTGAACAAAGGGCCAATCTCCAAAATATACAAAGATCTCAATAAATTAGTCATGAAAAGAACAAATAATCCAATAAAAAAAGCAAAACTGGAGTACAGACTTAAACAGAAAACTCTCAACAGATGAATATAAAATGGGTGAAAGACACTTAAGGAAATGCCAGTCTTAGCACCAGAGAAATGCTAATCAAAACAAGTCAGATATTCCATATTACACCTGTAAGAATGGCCAAGGTCAAAAACACTGATGACAACTTATGCTGGAAAGGATGTGGGGTAAAGGGAACACTCTTCCATTGATGGTAGGAGTGCAAACTGGTAAAGCCACATTGGATATCAGTATGGTGAATTCTCAGAAAATTAGAAAACAACCTAACTAAAGACCCAGCAATACCACTTTTGGGTATATACCCAATGTTTGCTCAATTTTCCCATAAGGACATGTGCTCAAGTATGTTCATAGCAGCATTATTTGTCTGGAAACATTCTAAATGCCCTTTGACTAAAGAAGGAATAATGAAATATGGTACATTTACACAATGAAGTACTACAACGTGGAAAAAATAATAATGGCATATTGAAATTTGTGGGCAAATAGATGGATCTAGAAAACATCATGCTGAGTGAGGTAACCCAGACCCAGAAAGACAAATATAACTCATAAGTGGCTTTTAGACACAAAGCAAAGAAAAAACAGATTACAGTTTACAATCCCAAAGAACCTAGACAACAAAGATCACCTTAAGAGAAACATACATGTAAGGTACACGGGAAGTTGAAAAAGACAAAGTGTCCTGAGTAAATTGGGAGCATTAGAGAAAGTTGAATGGGAGGGGAGAGGAAGGGAGGAGAACACATAAAAATAAACAGTTCAATAAAAATAATTAAAAAATAAAGATTTTTATAAAATATATAAATAAAATAAAACACACACACACACATTTAACCTAGTCTCCAGTCAATATCCATTGATAATTTTATACAGCTTAAGTACTTACTTTCAAATTACAATACTAAATCTCCCACATTTGTTCAGATTTCTGTTTGTCACTTCTGTTTTCTTTAGTTTGTATTATTTTGATTGTCCCCGTACATAGTCCAAGCTGGATGGTGATTGTGATCCTCCTGCCTCTGTCTCCCAAATGAGATCATACTGACACCCATCATCGTCACCTTCTGCACTCTTGCTTCCTACTCGTAACTACATTTCTGAAAACTGTGGATAGAGATTTTGTTACCGGCTAGGCAATGATCACACACACCTTTAATCCCAGCACTCAGGAGGCAGAGGCAGGTGATCTTGAGTTAGAGGTCAGCCTGGTCTCCAAAGCGAGTTCCAGGACAGCCAGGATTGTTGGACAAAGCAAATCTGTCTCAAAAAAAAAAAAAAAAAAAAAAAAAGAAAGAAAATATCTTGTTACCATCATTAATGCTGCTGTTCTAGTACTTGGGAAAAGATTTTCTTCTTAGGATATATGGTGGGTGAGTCCGTATTTAGAAAGTACAGCTTCATAAGGAAGTTTGCCTACAGGATTTCTCCTATCCTTGAAATCTGTACGAAGTTGCAGAAGGCAATTTAGCACTGAAGTGAGCAACATAGGAAAGCGTAAGTGTGACACAGGAAATGAGAGCATGGTAGTCAGTCAGCTGGACAGACAAGGGAACCAAAAGTGCACAGATAAACAGATCATAGAATGCTGGGTGAGTGACAGGCCTTGTAGATGCACCAATCAGAGAAGTCAAAGGAAGCAGAATAAAGTCATGCTCAGGTCTTAACCAGGTCAACACAGGAGCTGGCATCGTTTGTCTTGCTGTCCTGTTGTGCAATTTATAGAACATTCCAGAAGGATAGTGTATGTGTTTCACTAATCGAATTGTCTATAAAAGCAGAAACACACTTCATACTAAAATGAATTAGGCTTAGACTGCTAACCGGCATGCTTTGATATCCCTATTCTTTATCAACTACAAGGTTCAGGTTTCTGTTTGTTAGCCTTATATGTAGTCATCATTTAGAGTCTATGGTAAACTAAGTAGTGTATTATCATAGGGAGTCATTTTTAGCACTAAATATTAGGAAAAAATTATATGACAAGCTGAGTTACCATCTGTTCACTCCGTGGATTGTCTGAGTGGAGGGAGGGGTCAGGGAGAATACATACTTAAGCCCTTGCATGGGTACAATCTCAATACAAAGATGACAAAAGCTATCTTGGCTCTTACTGATTAGTTTATCCTGTATGCAATTTCCAAGTAGATTTGACACAGCTGAGAACGTCCCAGGCATATCTGAAGTTCATTATTTCTCTTTACAGTCTGAGAATTTATAGTGGTACCGCTTCCTAAAGAGATTGTTCTAGCCATAGGGTTAGTGTCCTCTATCTGTCCAACATTTGGTCCTTCAGTGTCTTTCCCCTTGTTTTAGATCTTTCATATCTGCCTTCTTTCCTTCTCCCTTTTACCTGGGCACACTACAGTATTTACTTCTAATATTTAAATCTTTGATCCTAACTTTCTATTTAATTTTGTTTCATTGTATATACATCCTCTCCCTTTCAAGAAGGTCAATCTTGCTTTTATCCCCAAATCCTTTATGAAATCATGCCTTCCTGAATGGAAGTCGTCTTCTGTTAATTAGTTAATTCTTTGGCATTTTCACTTCCAAATCTTGACATGTTTAGAAGATCACTTCAGGCAATCCCTATTCTTTGACTCTGATAAATTTTTTATATCCTTCCTCCAATACGCATCTAAGATAATTATTTTTAATATCTCAGTGGTAGCAGCCCCTTCTCTAAACATAAAAATACAGATTGACCCACATTTTAGATTGAATCGCCTATTCTCTTTTTTCCATTGTGGTTAGAAATCTATCCTCTCCTTCTGGATTAATTAGCATTTCTAAATATAACTCTTTAAATTTATGACAATCTAACTCCTTTGTGCAGTGTGCCCTGCATTTCTAGGGAGAATGAGTGTGTTTCATCAAATAGAAGATGTTTTAACATCTAAAGCACAAGCGATTTTCTTGCCTTTTCTCTGATATAAAGCTCTTCTCCTTTCTTCTGCTTTTACGTCCTGTCATCTTTATTCCCTTGAAAAGCTAAGCCCATTTTCTATCTTCTCTCTGCGCTGGGTCCCATACCGTTAATTAGTTTAAAAAAAAAAAAATCACGGTCTTTCACTTTTTCCAAATGGCATATTTCGTCTTTCACATCCAATGCTTGTTTCCCTGCCTTAATTAATTTTCCTACCATCTCGTGATTACTTTATGAAAGAGGTTCTTCACTGAGTAAGTCCCAGACATGTCTCTTTTCACAATTGCTGATTTCCTCACATCACACAATTCAATGCTCAAAAACATACACAATTTTTAAAACTTCATTTGTCTTCCTTTTATGAGTTATTTTCACTTAACATATATGAGTGTTTTGCACATGTATATTAAGGGTACTAGAAATGTGTCTGGTAAGGCGGGAAGGGAGGACTGGATGTCTTGCTGCTGGAGCTATGAACAGTTTTGAGCCTCCATATGGCTTCTGGGAACTGAACTCTACTTCTAATTATTATTATTAAATTAACTTCTAATTTCCTCTCTGCCCCCCTTTGTCTTCTGAAATTGCCTCACTATCCCCCTCCCCACCCCCCAACCCTACTCACCGAGGGGCCTCCAGATTTACATGTCGACTGCCCCCAGGTCTACCTGAACCATTCAATGCTTTGACTCTGCACTT
The DNA here is from genome assembly GCF_950005125.1 of Chionomys nivalis. Taxonomy (NCBI): domain Eukaryota; kingdom Metazoa; phylum Chordata; class Mammalia; order Rodentia; family Cricetidae; genus Chionomys; species Chionomys nivalis. Next base: position 18,848,793 of record NC_080088.1, read on the forward strand.
GTAATGTCTTACATAGGAGCTTGAACTAAACTCATATTTCAAGACCAGTACAAAATCTCTTTCCTCCATAGAGGACTGTAGTTCACTGGAATCCACAAAGAACTCCTCATTCTACCTACCAAACAAGCATCTGTTCCACATATGGTGCACGGTGCAAGCTATTTGAGCACACACATTAAATGTCCTTAAACTTCTATTATTTTGTGTCAGAAAATATATCTTACATTTCTATATTAGTCATAATGTTTTTATTATATAATAAATACAGTATATCTGAAGTTGATTTTAACTAAAGGCTACAGTACTACTGATAAAAACATAAGCTATGTATCCCAATTACAAAACTTGATGCTTATATAATGTAGCATTTATTTTTACTAATTTAGTGGGAAAAAATATTCTTCATCTTTATTTTCATGTCTATGCATGTGTATTTCTGCCTTGATTCCCATATGATTTCCACAGTCATTGCATTCTGCTCCTCATCTTCTTTCTTATAAATGATCCATGGAAGTACCTGTCTTCTCATTTGCACTGTGATCTGTAAATATGAATGCATAATACAGCGTAGATTTTGCTTTGCAAACTTTGCTTGCTTAAGTTTGTCATAGCACCACAAAGAGAAAACTGTATATGAAGCTATGACTATTACTTCACGTTATAAGAAGCAAACATTTTTGCAATGAATAAACAGGATTATTTTTAAGAATTTCTATAGAGCACCAAATGATAGTTTTCTTTTTTCGTTGTGTGTCATGTTCTCCAAATGCATATCACAAAGATAGATAAAATGAGCTTGATGGAAATTCTAAGTTAAGTATCGGCTGTTTTAAAGCTCTGATAAATTATATGAACTTTCCTACGTTTATTTTCCTCTTTCTGAAAATTTTATACCAAAATCCAAATTGGCCAGCCAGCCTGTTTTAAAAATCTACTGTCTAGTGAAGGTACAAGAAGTGTGCTAAAGAACAGCAGTGCCCTCTAGTGGCAATATTCTCTGAAAACCCTGCAAACAATTTTTAAATCTGACTTTTTTCTAGGGGCAAGTATTTCCTAGCAGAAATTGCAACAAACATGCAATTTTCTTCACTATCTATTCACTATAAAATTCATTAAATTAATGGTGTGTGACCATTAATTATTTTCAGAAATTTAATTATCAAGCTTTCTAATGTAGAAACACAGTTCAGATAAACTTTCAACAGGTTTCTAGCAAAACTGGCCTCATGCATTTTCCAAATAAGAGTAGACAGTCAACATATGTATAAATATACTAGGCAGTTAATAAACTGATATTTTCTTTTAATTTATCCATGAAACATTATAACTTAAGAAGACTAAAGAACCCATAAAGAAAAGAAGCAGCCTTGTAAGAAATCCAAATATTTATCCCTACTACTTAGTTGACTAGAATACCTAAAGATATTGAAATAATAATTAATTCTAGTGGCTTATTTACATACCAAGGAAAATTAGCCTATGTATATTTGTATTTCAATTCATTTAAATAAATATCAATCAGTTCCCTGGATGATAAGGGTACTTTAGCATGCTATCCTCATGAGACATGTTCCTCTGGAATTGTTGCAGTTAAATATATCCTATTATTTCACTGGGTCCTTGAATCCTGATCATACAGCAATTTAACAAATAAGATACAGAAACAGAAGCATTTGAGCTGTGTTTCAGAGCATTTTGTACATCAAGAGCACAACCTTGCCTAATATACAACAGCTTAATCTAAAGAAAAGGTACCCACTTCTGTGGTATTCTAAAGTACCTCGTGCTATTTGAAAAAAAAAATAATAATTATTACAAGGTGAGATAGTAGTTTGACTTTCCAAAGCAGGCTTTCAGACCACACAACTGGCCACAGGTTTTTTTCCCTGAAATGACTTTGCTGTTCCAGCAGTCTAGGTATCTCTTTCAGACGTGCCCCTAACCTTCCCACCTTTGCTCTGACTCTGAAATTAAGATGCATATATGCGAAGCCTTGCTGATCTTTCAGGAGCAAAACGAAGGGAAAGGAGAATTTGTTCTTCAGGCTCTGTTCCTTCAATGCCTCCTTCATTGCTCTATAAAGGTCATAATTTCCAGAATATCTACCTTTGCTCAGGTCTCTTCTTCTCAGGGTCCCTCAGGACATATCTTTGTCAAAAAAAAAAAGAGAAAAAAAACAGTGTTATAGACTCACTTGAATACTAAAATTCATCTAGTGAAACACTAGCTTCCAGAGACTTCGAATTGTCTATATATAGAGAGTCTTTAAATGGATAATTAAATTGAAATAAATCTGTTGGCATGAACCTTTATCTTATCTGATTGATGTCTTAATAAAATGAAGAAACTGGAAGATAATGATTATATGCATACATACACATACTACACACATGTACATGCACACACACACACACATGCATGCATACACAGCACCCATGAGAAGACACAGAGAAAGTGAGAAACTGCAATTTGCTGAGAGCAGCAGCCTGATAAACCAACCAGAATGGAACCTGTCTCTGTAACCATAAGACAATAAACGTCTAAAGTACATGTCTTACTGTGTGCACTATTTTACTACTGAGGCCTCAGAAGATCAGTCAATTGCCCTCACCATGTGAGCAGTGGCTTACCTGCAATGTTTCAGCAGGTCTGACTCTGGCAGTGGCTCCATGGCATCTCTCTAACTCTCTTGCTCCTCCCATGCTATAGGCCAAGCCAATTATTTATTCATTAACTTATAAAAGCAACACATAGACCAAATGACCGCCTACACCATGAAGATAATCAGAACTGTTATATAGAGAAACTCTGTCTCAAAAACTCGCAAAAAAAGCAAAACAAAACAAAAATGAAAGCAAACAAAGAAACAAAAAATCACCTAAATATTCTTTCCTAATGTCATCAAATAAGTGGGAAAAGTAACAGTAATGGTCATTATTACCAAAAGAAAATACCATAGAATTACTATAGAAATGAAGGGAATCATTAAGCTGATGTAGGAGGGTCTTTATCTATCTGTTGTGTCATTGGTTGATTAATAAAGAAAACTGCTTGGCCTGATAGGTCAGAACATAGGTAGGTGGGGAAGACAAAACAGAATGCTGGGAGGAAGAGGGAAGTGAGACAATCACCATGCCTCTCCTCTCTGGGGCAGATGCAATGAAACCAGCCGCCAGGTCAGACATGCTGAATCTTTCCTGGTAAGCCACCATCTCGTGGTGCTACACAGATTATTAGAAATTGGTTAATCAAGATGTGAGAATTAGCTAATAAGAGGCTGGAACTAATGGGCCAGGTAGTGTTTAAATGAATACAATTTGTGTGTTGTTATTTTGGGAGTAAAGCTAACCATGTGGGAGCTGGGCGGGATGAAAAGCAGACCTGCTCCCCTCATTACTACATTAAGCCTACTACGGTTCACTTTTTAATGGAACACTAAACAATTGGGTATTTCAGCACCATGTAAATATTAATTTAGCTGATTCAAATGTATACCATACATACTTAACTCACATTAAGAATTTAGAAATCCATAGTGGAAGGACATTTGACTTGTTAACTGGATGCTTTTTAATGTTACTAAGTAGTATTATGTTGTAAGAGACTGCTCATTCATTTCCTAGCCACCCAGACTGAAAAATTATAACACTGTTTGGCTTATTAGCTCAGGTTCCTTATTACCTAACTCTTAAATTAACCCATTTCTATTAATCTGTGAATTGCCATGAGTTACTTATGATTTCAATCATTCCAAAGATGCTTAGAAATTGGCATAAAAGCACAATCAATAAGAGCCAAGAAAATATCACTAGAGCCCAACATCGCTACCATACTATATTCTGAAAATTAAAATGTGTCTGAAGCATAAAACGAGAACTTTAAAGTAGACTTTATGGATATGAAAAAGATTCTTAAAAAGAAAATTAAAAATCCCTCAAAGAAATCTATGAAAACACAAGAACAAGTAGAAAGAAAAGAATGAAATAGTTCAATGGAAATGAACTCAGAATGGAATCAGAAAAAAAAAACTGAAGGCAATCTGGAAATTAAATATTTAAGAACTTGAATGATAACCTTAGAGGCTAGTCTCATTGGAAGTAAAAGAAGCCCAGGACAAAGGCACAGAAAATATTTTCAACAAAATCATAGAAGAAAATTGTATTTACCTACCAAAGGGGGTGTTTATCAAGGTATAAGAAGCATAAAGAATATCAAATAGACTGGACCAGGAAGTACTTTCTTCTCTGGGTACATAATAATCAAAACACTAAGCTAACAAACAAACAAAGAAAGAATATTAAATACAGAGAGGACAAAAAAAATATTAGAGTAACGCTTAACTTCTTAATGGAGACTCCAAAAGACAGGTGGGCCTGGACAGATGTTCGATAAACTGTATTGTATTCCATTTGACTTGTCAAGTGATCCTTAATTTTAGCTGTCTTTCCAGTATTTCTTCCTTCATTCCTCTTTCTTCTCCCTGTTTGTGTTTGATCCTCCTGTTCTAGTCCCATCCCCCATTAATCTATATTTATCTATATTATTGCCCTTTCCTATGGAGATTTTAGCTTTATATTATACTATTGCTCCCAGTGTTCAAGGGCCATCTTCAAATAGAGAGTGGAAATACTACAAGAGTCAAGGACAATAGATAACTATAATAAAACAATGTTTCCCAGATATAACAACACTGTCACACAGTGGTTGTGACAACATGATCAGAACCTATACAGTTTCAAGCCAAATAAAACCCAAGTGGGGGAGGGAGTGTGTGTGTGTGTGTGTGTAATATTTCCACAGTCCTTAAGTGCTGCTTCTTCCCAGGAGAATTTGACTGTAGCTGATGCTTCCAGAAAGGATCACACAGAAGGAAGAAAACATGACAAATAATTCAGTGTCCCTCTCAGAAGTCAACTAATATTTGGTTTATATTTAATCTATACATATTGAATACACAGATTCAGACAACTCTATTGCATTCATATTCATCAACATGTCTACTGAAGACTGACAAAATATTGAATACTCTTTAAGTATTTTAGCAGGAGGCTGCACTCTGAAGTTTTGTGGAGAGGTTTTTTGGTTTTTTTTTTTTTTTTTCATGTTTAGTGAGACGTGCTAGCTAGGAAGATGCCATATGGTGCTGAAGTCATTAAATTCTTCCCAACTGGACATGAGACTTAACTTCATGCTGGATTCCTTATTTGCAAAGAAATATGTCTGTTTAAGGAATTACTCACAGAGATGTTTAAACACAAGGATATTTATATACAATCAACTGGGTGATTGATGCCATCTTTAGTGTCAAGACTAAGTATATGAAGAATTCCATGAGATAGGGATTTACTGGCAAGTCAAGGGTGTGAAAATCATAAGTCACACACTATGCCTACATTTTTATTTTTATTATTTAGCATATAAATTTTTCCATGGCAAAAGAAAAGAATGTATCGTTTTCTGAAGAAATAAACACAAGACATGTTTCATAACACAAAGATTCCTATATTCAGATTAGAACCCACCTATATTTTACATTTTCCTCACTGTATCATGATGCAAATACAAACTCCATCTAGGAAAACTGTAACTTCTGGTATTGACACAACTTACAGATTTATCTACAATTTCTGCTGGATGCAGACTTCCATAAAAGTCATTCTTTCTCTACTTAATAGGCCTGGTGGGATGCTTGTATTCTCCTCACTGGTTCTATTAATTGAAATCAATGATTTTCATTTTATTTTCATGTGCGTACATTGGAATAATCTTTGTTCATTTATTTTCAAGTACTAATTAAATACATTTTCTTATTCCTATCCTAAACTTTATGCAAAATACAACATAAACACTCAAAATATTTTATTGAAGTTTTTGAATTGTTCATTATTCTAATGATGGTGAGCTTTATCATTTGTTTCTATTCAAACAATGCTCCTGTGGAATTTTAGATCTTCAGAAAGTAGCTCATTCTCTGTGGTCCAAGTATTTAATCAACAAAACTAAATGTTTTAATAAAAAATAGTATTATACTGCTCAACTTTATAGTCCCCGATTAAAAAATGTAAAGGCTTAGATTTATAAATTCACACTAAGTCACTTACAAGGAATCTGGCATTTTGAAAAAGTATTCAAGATTGAAAGACAAATATTTCTTCTTTAAGAGCGCAGTGGGAATGTGTATCATTACCATGGGCACATAAAATCAAAGGTCCGGTGATCATTCCAACTAGGAGTCACATTCACACTAGTTAGCACCATGCTGAAGGCTAATTGGTTTGGGAAAGCAACATTTGAGCATAACCACAAAGTGCAAATGATATATAATGACCAGGGAGACAAGCCTCATGTCTACTTATTCCCACTGTTTAGCTGTAGTTATTAGTGGATGCCTGCCTCCCTGCCTCCAGCAACACCAATGTCTCCAGAGCTCCTGAACCCATTTACTTTCCTTTCATTGCTGGCCTCCCTGCCTGCAGCGCTGTTAATACATCCCAGATGAATTAGTTCCCATCAATTACCATAGACGTTGTACTCACAGTTCCATAACACATCAGCACTATTACAAGAAGAGAGAGAGTGAGAGAGAGAAACCATAAACTCAGCTCCTATGTCATGCAATTAAGACACATTACAATAGGAAGAAAACGGCAAAAGGGGTTCTCCTCTATAAGACAGATTATTTGACACCTAAGATGTTATTAGATATGCAGTACAATAATGATTTTAAGATGTTTCTGGACACTGTGAGCAGTAGTGATTTTTGGAATGATGAATATTTTTCTGTTAAACTTCCAGAGTGAGGCTAAACGGTTAGCATGAAATGACAGCAGTGTAGAACTAGATTAATTACTTTACCTCTGTAATTGTGACTCCCTTGAGGTGTAGAAGGTTACTTTTCTTCTCAGCATCAGCTTGCTACATATTTATCCTGATACTAGAAATTATTTGTAAAATAAGAAGCTTCCAACAATTAAAAGTGATAGTGCCTCTAAGGCTTGAAAAGTCCTGAAATAATATATAAAAATAATATTATGATAATTACTTATTACTGATAAAGACTCACAGAATTTAAAGACCAATAGAGCTCAGAAAAATCACACAATCATATCATTGTACTAACAGAGTAATTTAAATTGCTTATCTGGAGACTTAGGAAGATCTGCATGGTCAGGGATTTATATTCTACTAGGTCCATAAAGAATTATGGCACAAATACAAAACCATATGTTCTCGGTAACTCAATTTTCAAATGATCTCTTGCTTCATATCTTGCATTCACAATGAAGCCAGTAATCACCTTCTACTTGAGATTATCATATGCTTATCCTTCAACAAAGAATTTTTGATTTTTTTATCTCATTACAATTTTTCCCTTACTAGCTTCTAAATTTTTAAAGATGACAATTTAACTTATGTTCATTTTATGTTTATGTAAAAACTTTCACCTTATAATAAAGTTCACAATTATGATTTTTATTAATTGGTATTTATATGTGATTTATTGTTCAGTGTTTGTTTCCCCTATCCCCATGTGATGTATCCTAAGACAACAGATTTCTTCCCATACTTGCTTTGAATATTACACCAGCAAGTAAAGTGCTAATACAGAGTAAGACCCAAAAAATTAAACTCTGAAAAATAATAACAAGAGAGAATAATGATATAAAAACAACCCCTAAAATAGGGTGCTTATGCAAATAATTGAAAATAGGTATTATTTATACCAATAAACCAATAATAAACATAAGAACAATGAGTATAATTATAGACAAAAAGCATCCGTTGTATTTCAATGAAAATTGATAGATTATTTTTAAATAAAATATTTTAGTTTAGGTGAAGTAAGTGAGTGATAATGTCAATTGGAAATGGGAGTTGAGATGTCATAGATCACATCTTTTGAAGAAGCTGAAGTATTCAGATAGCCACAGATGGATGAAGAAACCAAGTTCAGCATGTATCAACTCTCTTCCAGAACCACTGTGAAAATGAACAATTGATGGATATAGCGTGGTAACAGTTCACAGATCTCTTCTGTATTTCCCTCTGAATGCAACCATTCCCAGTGTTAGTAACAAAAAGACAGACATCCTGACTCCATTAAACTTCAGGACTCTGATTTTCTCATGTAGTGGAAATCACAGGATGCAGAACACTAATGAAAATGGAGGACTTAGCCTTGATACTGAAGGTCATCCTGCTGTCTGAGGAAATCTGCACTGGCGGTAAAAATGGAAAGGCGGGAGTTTGTAGTGAAAGAGCTACACATCAGACTTGAGAAAAGAAAGGAAACAACCCTAGATTCCAAAAAAAAAAGTTCAAAGTGAGACTGTTTCAGAAGGCAAGTAAAACTGAACTGAACGCTGATAATTACAGAGTATTGTGATAACAGAGTATTCAATAAGCATTACTTACATATACTGAACTAATTCAACATATATTTAGGACATAAGAAAGGAAGATGATGACTATTATCCCCATTAAACATTTCACTGTTTTGGGAGAAATTACTGAGTATCACAGTCAACAACATCATAAGGCATGAGGCCTAAGGAGCAGACTTCTATAAGGTACTGAATGGAAGTCACTGAAAAGAGCAAATGAAGGCCAGGCTAGAGAGCTCTGTAACAGAGAGCTCAGCTAGCATGTGAAGTCTAGGTTCAGCTCTAGAAACACAAGAAAATGGCACACACACAAACACTAATGCACACACACAAACACACACACACGAAACCAGAGGCCAGAGAAAAACTACAGATGGAATCAATGTTTTAGTTGAAAATAGAAAACTTTTTTTTACCAGAATTCTCTTCTTACCCAAGACTAGGGTTCAGTAAAGAGGGTTTTATTTGTTCTATATAAGAACATGTAAAACATTGTAGTGTTTATGTTGAATTTTCCTTGTTTTTATGTTTAAAAAGAAATCTTTTCCCATGATCATAAAAGAATTACAGAGAGTAATAAAAATGAAGCAGGTATTTTTATGCTCAACTTTCGAATGACCAAGGAACTCAAAAAACATGTGGCTGCTTATATACAGCACACACATATAATATCCATTAGTGGAGAAGTGTGAGGAATTCCTTTAATAAGGGACATCCACTAAAAACCTGATGTGGTATACTCTGTTTCAAATATGACAATTCTGTCTGGTAACATCAAGACAAAAATAAAAGAGCAGCAACTGCCACCTTTCATAGAGTTTATTAGGTTCTAGCCACTGACATGAAATCAAAGAAGAGGAAATAAAACATAATATTCAATGACTTGTGTGACGAGAACATCTATTTAGTAAATTGCTGAAAACAAGATACATCAAGAACAAGCATATTGGCATCATTTATGACTACATGAGAAGGTAATTTTTAAACATTCTATTTTACTAGGAATGAAGTTCCAAGTTTATGAAGTGAACACTTATATAAGAAAAAGACAAGATCTCCTGAGTAAATTGGGAGCAAGGGGATCTTGGGGAAGGTCTGAAGTGAGGAGGAGAGAGGCAGGGAGGGGAGCAGAGAAAAATGTAGAGCTCAATAAAAATCAATAAAAAAAACAAAAAATAATTCTATACAAAATCCTAAGTAACTCAATATATTGGTTCATTCAGTAAAAAAAATCTCATTAAATGTACATATGTGTATATACTATACAAGCTCATATATTTAAAGAATGGAGGATAATATGAATTAATAAATTATTAAGAATTTAAATATATTTTTCTAAATGAGAAGACAAAAGTTTGGGATAGAATTTGGCTTGTAGCCATCTTCCTTTTAATGGGGACACAAGAGAAAAAAATAATCTGATCAAATCAACTATAATTATGATTTTTAATGAATTCTTGACAAAGGCTCTAATTAATATTTTCATGGTGAAAATTGTCCTTTTCTTTTAGATTTTCCAATTTTGTGGTGTACAGGTTTTCAAAGTACGACCTAATGATTTCCTGGATTTCCTCAGTGTCTCTTGTTATGTTCCCCTTTCCGTTTCTGATTTTGTTAATTTGGATATTCTCTCAGCGTTTTGATTAGTTTGGATAAGGGTTTTTCTATCTTGTTGATTTTCTTGAAGAACCGGCTCTTTATTTCATTGATTCTTTGTATTGTTTTCTTTGTTTCCTGGTTATGTATTTCAGCCCTCAGTTTGATTATTTCATGTCATCTACTCTTCCTGGATGAGGCTGTTTCTTATTATTCTAGAGCTTTCAGGTGTGCTATTAAGTTGCTAGTGTGAGATTTCTCCACTTTCTTTATGGAGACACTTAGTGATATGAACTTTCCTCTTAGCGCTGCTTTCACACTGTCCCATAGTTTGGGGAATGTTGGAGACTCATTGTCTCAGAATTCTAGGAAGTCTTTAATTTCTTTATTTTTTGTTGACCTAAGAATCATTCAGTTCAGCATTATTCAATTTCTATGAGTATGTAAGATTTTTGCATTTAGTGTTGCTATTGAATTCCAACATTGTCATGGTGATTTGATAAGATACAGGGGGGTTATTTCAACTGTTTGTATCTGTTGAGGTTTGTTTTGTTTATTGCCTCTGTTTCCCTTTTTAAATCTCGAACTGTTTCTTTCACCTGTTTTATTGTTTTTCCCCCCCTGGTTTTCTGGGTTTCTTTAAGGGATTTATTGATTTTTTTTTCCATTTTTGTTTGTATTTTCCCTATTTCTTTAAGGAAATTTTTCATTTCTTCTTTAAGGACCTCTATCATCTTAATAAAGTTATTTTCAATGTCATTTCTCTCTGCTTCATCTGTTTTGGGCTGTTCAGGTCTTGCTGATATAGAAGCACTAATTTCTTGGGTACCATACTGTTCTCTGTGTTGTTGAATGTATTCTTATACGGCCATCTACCCATCTCTTCCTCCAATCAGTCAGGTGGAGCCTGCGGATCCTTCTTCTAATCAGCACAGGTGATGCCAGTAGTTCAGGTGGTCACTTTTACTCCAAATTCAGTTGGGGCCTCTTTCTCTGGGTACAGTTTGGGCCTGGGGCTTTGGTGATCATTGGTCTTGTCCCTCCAGGTACAGTTAGGGTCAGTGGACCTGGTGGTCCTGCCACTCCAGGTGCAGTTGGGGCGGGTAGAACCAGTGGTTGCTGGTGACAAGCCAGGGGGTGGATGGCAGGAGAGGGTATTGCTGCCTGCTCACTGGGTCACTGGGATGCTGTGGGTAGGGAAAGGGTAGGGGCCTAGAGGTCAGGGCTTTCCAGTGAATATCTGAGATACTCACCTGTTGGTGTAACCAGCCTACAGTCCACAACCCCAGAGAAGACTGGAAACAAGGAGAACTCTAAGATAGACATACATGAATATGCACAGGAAGGGGAAGTAGACAAGATCTCCTTAGTAATTTGGCAGCATGAGGGAAGGTAGAGAGAAAGGTAGGGACGTTTAGGAAAGTTGGGAGATGATGGAGGTGGGTCTTGTATCTATCTGTTGCTTTCATTGGTTAATTAATAAAGAAACTGCTTGGCCTTTAATAGGACAGAAAATTAGGTAGGCGGAGTAAACAGAACAGAATGCTGGGAGAAAGAAGCCTATTCAGGCAGTCGCCATGATTCTCCCACTCCAGACAGATGCAGGTTAAGATCTTTCCTGGTAAGCCAGCTCGTGGTGCTACACAGAATTTTAGAAATGGGTTAGATCAATATGTAAGAGCTAGCCAATAAGAGGCTGGAACTAATGGGCCAAGCAGTGTTTAAAAGAATACAGTTTCCATGTAATTATTTCGGGGCATAAGCTAGCCAAGGCAGCCGGGAACTGGGCGGCAGAATGCAGCCCGCAGCTACCACTACAGGGAGAGAAGGGAAGAGGGGAGGAAAACATGAGGGATCAAAAAGATCGATTTGGATAAAGGACAGAGAGGGAGAGAGCAAGGAAAGAGATAGCTTGAGAGGGAGCCATGAAGCCGGGAACTAGGGAAAACCACAAGAATGACCTCATCTAAGAATCTAAGTGATAATGGGGTGGCCACCTAAACTGCCCTTCCCCTGTAATCAGATTGATGACTATCTTAACTGTCATCATAGAACCTTCTTCCAGTAACTAATGGAAGCAGATTCAGAGATCCACAGCTAAGCACTGGGCCATACTCCTGGAGTCCAGTCATAGAGAGGAAGGAGAGACATTTCCAGCAAAGGGATCAAGACTATAATGAAGATACCCACAGGAAAAGCTGGCTTGAGCTAGTGGGAGCTCACTGACAGCGTACTAACAGATGAAGAAATAGCATAAGATTGAACTAGGCCCTCTGAATGAAGGTGACAGTTGTGTGGAATGGGTAGTTGGTGGGAACATTAACAGTGGAACCAGTCCCTAGTGCATGAACTGGCTCTTTGGAGCCCATTCCCTAAGGAAGGATATCTTGCTTAGACTTGATACAGGGGAAAGGTCTTCGTCCTGCCTCAAGTGATGTGACAAACTTTGTTGACTCCCTATGTGAAGCCTCACCCTCTCTAAGGAGTGGATGGGGACGTGGGATGGGGAGAATTTGGGAGGAGTGGGAGGGTAGGAGGGAGAGGGAACTAGATTGGTATATAAAACAGGATCATTTTAAAGAATAAAAATTTTAAAAAGAGCTTTCATTTTTTAATGTGCCATAACTTAGGTTACACCTCCTGCATGACAAGAACTATTAATTGATGAGACATCAAAATCCTTCTCAGATTAGATAAATATATGGTGATAGAGTAAACAATAGGATCATGTCCAGAATAAGAATGAATAAATTTAAAAAGTAGGCAGGCACATGGATAAATTCCTATGAAAAAAATTGAGAAAGAGAGGCCGAAGAGTAACATGATATGGACTATATAACATTAGGAACGAACAGTTGCTTACCTAAGTTAGTGAATATACCATTTGAATATCTATAATCTATACTTTGATTCTCCTGAAGACTTGGTTACCTGAGGAATTGTGGAGTGAAGAGGATCAGAGCATAGTTTCATGGATGTTGGGCATATTCGTTTCTTTGGACCAGTAACATGGGTGTCCTCCTTGATGAAAAAAATCATAAGTGAACACACATAAACTGCAAATTTTTAAAATAAATTCAAGTACTTAAATTGAAAGAAAATAAAAACAAACAATGTTTAAACAAGTTAGATTATTATTAGTGATCACACAATCATTTAAAGAAAAAGCCTAAACTAAAATGAGATATAATGTTTTTCCCACTATTTTGATTATCTGCGAGTTTTGTGAATAATATATGCATAAAATACTATAAAATCACAAAGAGTTAAAGAATATTTGTGTTTTCTACTTTCTAATAAATTTTATGTGTCTCCTCATGGAATATTATCATTTATAAAACAGTCCAGAAAGGAAATTTTTATATAGAGATTAAAAGGCATGTTCTATGTTGCAAAAATATCATATCAGAATTGTTAAAACAAAACTGTGGTGTTAGAACAAAGGCACTAAATCATAAGAATTTGCTAAAACGTGATAATGTAATTATTTTCCTTGAGAGATAGTCTGAGGTTTAGGAAACCTATCTGCTGTGTTGGAAAAGTAATCAAAATAAAAAGTGAAACTACTCTTGCCTATAATCTGGTTCTCTGATTGAAAACTAGTGTGACCTTTAGCATGTTTTTATCAAATATATGTAGAATTGTTTTGTAGAATTTCATAGGAAATTAAAAGTTATATATTTCAGCATATTTAATAGGAAATGCAAAAATTCTCAGCAACATCAGTAAGATGGAATTTTGGTATCTATAAAAAGTGTAGCTAGGCAATATAGATTATAATAGTTCTAATCACAGCTATTTGAAAAGAACTTTGCCATCTGGGACCTGAGACTTAACTACAATCTGTGCATATGGAAAAGAGTCAAAAGGGACTGTCGGTGCATCCTGCTTCTCAGATTCCCAATAAACAAATAGATGCACGTTAGTATATGCAGGCACACTAGAACAACATTCATTAGAAATTAGGGAAAGCGTATTGGGCTAACTTCAGAAGAGTGTAGCTTGTGACTGACAAAACAGGCTGTGGGATGTCAAGTTGGAACAAAGGAATACATGCTCATACTTGAAAGAAAATCATGATACAAAACCTCATGGGCAGAGTTCAAACAATTTGCTATTATAGTTGATTCAGAAGTATAAACTTCTTTGTGTGGTTAATTAACTTTGGGACTTTATCAGGAAGGTGGAAAATGAGAAACACATTTAGTAACATACAAAATAAAATGAAAATGAAAATTGTTTTAATTCTGGGCTTTGAAAAAGTCCACAGGAATACTGGACTTAAATGTAAAAGAATCCCCCCTATGACAACAGTGTTAATTTAAAAATAAATGAAAAAGTATAAAATATTAGTAAATTATTAGAAAATAATGAATCTAATATAATTATTTAATTTTTTGAGATATATTATCCTCAAAAGTGTCTTAAACATATGCTTTCTCAATTTTTTTATTCAAAGAAGTAGTAAAAGGATTTTTATTGGAAAACTGGTTTATATTCAGTTCAAAGATATTTGTATCTTCATAAGTTTATTAAAATATATAAATAAATGAGCTCATAAAAGATATGATACTGGGGGTCTGGAGAGATGGCTCAGTGGTTAAGAGCATTGCCTGCTCTTCCAAAGGTCCTGAGTTCAATTCCCGGCAACCACATGGTGGCTCGCAACCATCTGTAAAGAGATCTAGTGCCCTCTTCTGGCCTGCAGACATGCACACAGACAGAATATTGTATACAGAATAAATAAATAGTTTAAAAAAGATATGATACCATATTAGATTAAATGTACTAACAAAAATTTTAAGTGTAAATATACTTTAAAAGATTGATATATTAACTCAATATAACTATTTCAATATCAATAAAATTACTGAGTTAAAGAAACTGATAAAGTTTTCAATTATATATGACAAAAATGTTATTCTTCAGCTCATATTTTCTTCAAATGTTTATTGTTCCATTTTGCTGCTACTCAAATGGCTCGATCACTTTTGTCATTAGAATTTTCTCCCTGTTTTGGCCACCATTGCTGTGATCAAATGGGTGGAATATGGGAGGAGTTCGAGGAAAAACATAATCAAAATGCATTGTATGAAATTCCCAATGAACAAGCTTATCTTTGAAAAGAAGTAGCAGAGTATAAGTTGGAATAAAGAAACCAAAATATTTTCCTCATCCATTACATTTGCACAATGAAGTACTATACAGCATAGAAAAATACTGACATCTTGAAATTTGCAGGCAGATGGATGAAGCTAGAAAACATCATATCGAGTGAGGTAACCAAGACCCATAAAGACGATTACCATATGTACTCATTCATAAGTGGTTTTTAAACATAAAGCAAAAAAAAATATTCAACAAATTACAATCTCAGAGAATGTAGACAACAACGAGGATCGTAAGGCAGACTACATAGATCTAATTAACATGGGAAGTAGTAAAAGACAAGATCTCCTGAGTAAATTGGGAGAGGATCATGGGGAACATGGAAGAGGGTTGAATGGGAGGGGAGAGAAAAGGAAGGGAGAAGAGAAAAATGTGTAGCTCAATAAAATAAATATTTAAAAAAATATTTAAAAAAAGAAACTAAAACATTCCTGTACTTTAGTAAAAACAAAAATATCACATACCCATATCTGGGGCACATTAAAAGCAGTACTAAGAGGGAAATGTATTGCACTATGTGCCCACAATATAGCTTTTCTGCCATTAAAAAATGTTACTATTCAATAATATCTAAAGAAAAAGTATTATTCTTAATTAATGAAGCTAATTAAGAAAAAACTGATTTTGTACTGCCTTGTTTCTTTTACTTTGTCTACATAGTTCAGGATTAATTCCAACAAAAAAAAATCTGCTTATGTTCATAGCCTTGAATTATACCTTAATTAGATAAAGTTTACACTGTCTTCCCTGCCTGCTATGTTTATATAAAATTTAGAAAAGGTTGTTACAGGCTACAATAGGAGAAAATACTAAAAATTAATTGAGACAGCAGAGACAACATCACTCACAAAACAGCACTTTTTGTGACTGGAAAAAATGATTACAACATATTTTTATCTCGAGATAAGAGATTTTTATTCTCTAATCCATCTTTTACATATTTTTCTGTCTTTGAAATACTGATAATTTGAAAGAAGTGTTTATTAGGCAATGGCCTCTCCCTGTGACATCAAGCAGGCTTCAACAAATATACATCAAAAATAAAACAGATCGCTTTACCAATAAAAGTTAACTTTATGTAGCAAATAAACTACATCTTCTTTGTTTAACTCATTAGAATTAAGATAGATATTTGACATTCATGTTACTGATGTAGTAATCATGGCACAAGCTAAAGTTTTTGTCCTATGCTTGGTTGCTTGTTTTTGAGTCTCGTGTAGCTCAATTTGGCCTTAAACACAGTATGTAGCTAAGGATAACCTTGAAGTTCTGATCCCCTTGCCTCCCTATCTATAGAGTTCTGGGGTAATGGACCTGCACTATTATATTCAGTTTTATATAGTACTTCAAATCCAACCCAGCGCTTCATGCATAATATATGTACTTCCAGATGAGCAACATCTCCAGTCTAGTTTGTCTAAAGGTCACTATTTTACTTTATGCTTACAATAACTGCTTGAGACAGTCGAAGTGTGTATTTTTAAAATAAGATGATTAGAGCAGTTAACACATGCACAAATACTCACACATGCACACTCACACTATATAAATATATATGTATATATTTAAGTTTACACACATATATACATATAGTGTGTATGCATATGTATATATATATATAGTTTCTGTATATATTCCAGTTAAAACATTTCTATTTTCTAATCCATCTTCTGTATCTTTTCTCTCTTTGACACACTGAAAGTTTGAAACTGGTAAATTGCTATAATTGCAATATATAATACAATTCAATATACGTATACTTCCTTCATAAAAAGCAATATTGGAGTAGTCACAGTTACTCAAAAGTTGAGCTGAGCTTTAAATCTTGATAATCCAGACCCTTATTTCACTACATTAGTTATTTCTTGGTGCTTCCCTCATGACAAGATTCCAACACCCTAGAATTTCAGACAGGTTTAGATTCATTTATCAGAAAGCGTCGATGACTAATCCACTGCATCACCTCAACTCTCCCCAAGTTGAGACCATTTATTCAAACATCTGGGCAGTTTGTTTTTTGTTTTTTTGTTTTGTTTTGTTTTGTTTTTTTTTCGGGGAAAAACTTCCATATCAGCAGAATGCAGACAACACTTTAAAAGTTTGTCTAATCTCAAAGCATAAAGTTTTACAGTACAAGAATGAAGCAACTTATTTTTGGTGGCAAAATGGTTTGACAGTATTGTTTCCTATGTTGAACAACAAACATGTTTGAGGCTACTTGTAATAATTAAAATTGATCTGAAATCAAAAGTATTTTTGCACTAACCTAATATTTATAAATCATGTCCTATAGCTAACACACAATTCTTCAAGTCGTAAGTTATTAATTCAGCAATATTTTATTTATACCGTGTAACCTTATGCATAAACTTTTGATGATATAGAGAAATGAAGATCCTTTTGCTCTGCAGTTTATATATATATATAATATGTTTGTATATTGTACATATTATATGTTTATTATATATTATATATAGCCATGTAGAGATATAGTGTTTCTTAAACATGATAGTTAATTAAAATCAGTGAGTCGATCATAAAAGTAAATAGGAATTTTTCTTCATCATAAAGGTTTGTCTATTTTCACCAGAAAAAAATTTTCAGGTGCTTTCTTCCTTTTCCACTAATGAGAATCTTACACAATAAAAGAAAAATATACTTGTTCTTTGCTAGTTTTATAATTTATTTTTGAGAAATATTTATGTTTAAGAAAGATTTGATAAATATTTTCTGCCACAATTCTGAAAATAATTCATTGAAAGGAGAAAACTCCAGGTTTGCAGCTTACCATCATAAAGTAATGTTAAAATATGAAACAAAATGCATCTTATCGACCAAAATTTATAATTCTAACCTAGAAGGACATTATTGCTGACAGTTCTAAAATCCTGACTCGGGCATTTAATACAGATCAATGCTGAGAAATGTGATTCAGATTTTATAGTTTTATGGCTATAGTGTCTTTCTCCATATATAACTTCTTAATGCTATTTGAATATTCCTATAACTCAGATAAACATATACTACATCAAACATTTCCTTGGCACACAGTAAAATATATTCTCATTAATAATTAAGTTACTCTGTTCTCCAGTACCAATCACTTTAAAACTAATGTTGTATTTCTTTATTTCTGTCAATAAAATTAAATGATATTTAATAGATATTCATCCCCATTTCATTTGAGCAAATAAATATCTGTACGAAGTCCATAGTTAATCTTGAAGGGGGAAAGTCAAAAAATCTAAACTCTTTTAGCTTTAATTCACAGTTGTTGCTCTATTGCTTGCAAGAACAAGGCATTGTCTCTGAATCTAGACTTGACAGTAGTACTTGTATCTGCTGACAAAGAAAAGAGGTGTTTTCTGACAACCCATATTCAGAAAAAAAAACAGCATGTATTGGATTGTAACCTGAGTTTTATCTATCTCACTGAGACAATTGCGAAGAAACTATGAGGTTGAAAATACTGACTCACTCCTGTTTCAACGTTTCACAGAATCAGAGATTCACATATTTCCCATGGCAGGTTTTTTTAAAGCATTTACCTGAAAAATAAGACCAATCTAGAATTGACAATTACAATATGTAACTTATTTTTTTCCCTTTGAGTGAGCATATATACAGCTTTTAATTTTATCCCTTCCCCCTGCAACAGCTGCTTTCCTCCTTGCTGTGCTGAAATACCTGTGGGAAGAGACTTGAAGCAGGAGAGGCTTATTTTGACTCATGATTTTAGGGTGTAAAGTCTGTCACAGGGAAGAAAGCACAGTGACTGGAAATCATCCTGGGCTGGGAGACCCCATCCCAATCTTTGTTGGTAGATCCAGAAACAGAGAACTAGATCGGAAGCCAGCACTATATAATCCTTTGGATCCCTGCTTACGGTAGCTATCTGCCAGTGTGTTCCCATGTCAGAAAGTTTCACAGTCTTCCAAAACCGTATTATCTGTCATCCAAATTCTCAAACTCATAAACTGTGTGGGATATTTCTCATAGAGACCATAACATTCAAATAATTGAAACTGTCTAGTCATGTACACTAAATATGTAACTTATATAAAATAAAATTTTACTTTGTGTTTGATCATGATACAAATTATTAGTATTTTGTAGTCTGAATTGAATAACCAGGAAAAAATATGCATGTTTGCATCTTAGCAACCTTATAGGTAAGTGTGAAATGGAACACTGGCTTGGAAGCATTTTGTCACATCTTTTTGATGTCTCCTCTCCCATAAACTACACCCAGAGAGGAGTTCTGAATTCCATGTGAGTCCACTACTCTGGAAGTGACCATTAGTCTTTCCTTACTCCATGTCCATTACATCTACTATAAAAAGCAAAATGTGTCATATAGCCTGACAGAGAGTAGATCAACACAACCTTCAACTCTTGGAGCAGAACACTGGGATGGAGAAACCCCAGAGCTGAGTGCCGATGCCATGTGGTGCCTCTCACACACAGTGGGAAGAGTATTCCATGGCTCTTCCTGATGCCTAAGACAGTTCCTGATTCTGGTGCTTCCCAGAATTGGAGTATTTTGCATTTTAAAAAGCATCTTTGCAAGTTTATACTTGGTAATATTGATAAACTGTTCATATAACATGTTATAAATATATATAAAGATAGCAAAATAGAATGTGTCCTCTACATACTGTCTATGCAGCTATCTCTCTGCATATTGGATACATGAAGACTTATAGAATTATATATTTTATAATATAATTTTATTGTATATGTGAAAAGATTCACATCTATAGAAATATATCTATATTTCCATGTTAATATGTATATAAAATTTTATATTTATGAATCTTGTTATGCATAAATTAATGATTACTGAAGAGCTGTATCATTAAAAATAGAAAGCCTGACTAATTTAATGATCATTGGGTTATTATCTTATTAATAGTTTAATATTGTCTATGTATCATTATAAATAATAGTTTAATACTATCTATGTATTAAATACCAACATAATCAGTCATGCAATTAATGATAATTTAACTAAAAGACAGAAATCAACAGTGGCAACCTGGTTAGAGTGCCCGAGAAAAAGTAGAGAGCAAATAATAACAATAAAATCAATTTTTCTTCATTAATAACGAAAAGAAAACTTCATTAAGGAGGCTTTCACAACCCGTAAAAATTTCTATATCCAATATTTAATTATAATTTGCAGGCACTAAAATGTAAAAGGAAAACAAGGGACAAATAATATCACAGTAGGAATGAGTAGTACGATGAACAATGAAACTGGCTCTATTTTACTTCTTAGTGTGTCATTTCATGAAGTCCAGTTCCTACAGCTGTCCTAAAAATACAGCCTTCATTAAATTAAATCATAGTGTTCACGCTAACAATTCCTACACTTGGAAGACAAAGACAAGAAAATCAGAGGTTCAAGGTCATGACTTACTTGGACAAATGTGGCCTGGATGATACCTTGCCACAATGTTTTAAAATAAAATGATTGATTATATGAAACATTGTCACAAAAGAAGAGAACAAGAGAACAATTAACACACACATACTTTTGATAGAGCAATTTAAAGAAAAGGTGATAAACAGAACTTAGGATGGTGTAAAGAAATTGCCAATTGGATAACTTGTTCATTTGTACAAACAGGAGGTCTTTTCATCTAGCTAGCATTTTACATTATTATTAACAAACTATGCTTGGTTATGTTATGAATACAGTCTTCAGAGTTATCAGTAGCTGTGAGGATAGTTTCAGGGCCTTAATAAAAAAGTGTGTGTTTTATTAACTAGTGCACATTATATTTTAAAAGAAACCATGCTACTTTACCCTATGACCTATGACCTATGACCCTATGACCAGTTATCTCCACTGTATTTAATACAAG
This sequence comes from Chionomys nivalis, assembly GCF_950005125.1. NCBI lineage: Eukaryota > Metazoa > Chordata > Mammalia > Rodentia > Cricetidae > Chionomys > Chionomys nivalis. The sequence continues at coordinate 18,869,812 of NC_080088.1, forward strand.
ATGTTATTCATAAACAAAGGGAAACTTGCACACACATAAATCTAAACCAGGATAAAATCTTCAGATATTTTTAATTATAATTTGTTTTTGTATATGTATTCTGATCACTGTTCCCTTCCCCAACTCCTCCTAGATCCTTCCCACCACTACACCCACCCAACTCCACACCCTTTCTTCATCTCATCTTAAAAAAAAACAAGCAAACAGACAAACAAAACTAACAATAATTTTAAAATGAACAAACCAGAATAAAAGAAAACAGAAAACATGTACAGGCACACACACGAACACACACACACACACATATACAGGCTTGTGCATGCACACTGACATGCACATGCATGCATGCACATACACACACACACACACACAAACCTTCTGATTTATAAGCTGCTACAGAGTTTCAGCTTCACATCAGAAGGGTCTGTGACTTCACTCTAAACATTTGTTGTTTGGGAATTTCAAACGCTGCAGTAGGGCAATAGCCTGAACAGATTCTTTATCCTAGGCCTAAGCAGTGATTTTTAAACAATGTTGTTAAGTATATGAACAATAACACACACCTTGCGGTGCTAATAACTATTAAATATGGTCATCCTGTACTGGATGTTCTTATTTTACCTTATTTTCCGTGGTTACCAAGAATTCAGAAAGTTTTTTTTTGTTTTTACATAATTTTGCTGTTTTTCTCATAACTCCCGACTCATAATCTGAACTGACTGGACTTCCCACTCAGTTGCTTTGGTTTTGATATATTGTAGCATGATTAATAAAAACTCAGAGACAGATATTAGGGTTCAATCTGAAGACCAGAAAAGCAAAGCAGCCAGCACTGGCTCCTACCCTTATCTCAATCTGAAAATGGCGATCCTGCCTCCAGTGATCTCAGAATCAGACTGAGCTTGAAACTTGTCTCCTCCCTTTTTATATTCCTCTCTAGCACTGGGTTTAAAGATATGCACCACTACTGCCCAGTTCCTATGGCAAACTACTGTTTCTACTGGGAATAAAGGTGTGTGCCAGTACTGTCTGGTCTATATGGCTGATCAGTGAGGCTGTTTTACTCTCTGATGTTCAGACAAGCTTTATTTATTAAAATACAAATGAATTCCTTGCTCATATTCTCACTCCTTCCACTCTTCAACTGGATCTTGGGAGCTCAGTCCAGTGCTCTGATGTGGGTCATTGCCTCTGTTCCCATCTGTTGTTGGACGAAGGTTCTATGGTGATATTTAAGATAATCATCAGTCTGACTACAGTGTAAGGCCAGTTCAGAAACCCTCTCCTCTATTGCTTAGGGTCTTAGCTGGGGTCATTCCTGTGGGTTCTTGGGCATTTTTCTAGAGTCGAGATTCTTGCTAACTCTTTAATGGCTTCCTCAATCAAGATATCTCTTTCCTTGCTCTTATATCTGTTTTTCCTCCATCTCGACTATTCCATTCCTTCAAGTTCTCCTCAACCCCCTTTTCTTCCCTTCTTTCTACCCCTCTGCCCCCTGCTCTCAAATTTTTTTCTGATTCCAATTTCCAGGTGGGTCTATCTACGTTTTTCTTTGGGTTCACCTTATTACTTAGTTTCTCTAGGATCACGAACTATAGGCCTGATGACCTTTGTTTATAGCTAGAATCCACTAATGAGTGAGGACATACCATATTTGTTTTTTGGGTCTGGGTTACCTCACTCAGGATAATGTTTTCTAATTCCATCCATTTGCATGCAAAATTCAAGATGTCATTATTTTTTCCACTGAGTAGTACTCTAATATGTAGATGTTCCACACTTTTTTTTAACCATTCTTCAGTTGAGGGGCATCTAGGTTGTTTCCAAGGAGTGAGGAAATGAGCAAGGAATGTAAGACCATTAGGGGTTCATCCACTGAGACAGTTTGCTTGAGCTAATAGTAGCTCACCAACTCCAACTGGATTGGGAGTGAACGAGCATGGGAACAATCAAGCCCCTTTGAAGAGAGCTGACAGTTGGGGCAGACTGTAAGGCCACTGATAGTGACACTGGGATTTGTCTCTACTGCATGTACCGGCTTCTTGGGATCCTATTCCCTGTGGACATAAACTTTGCACAACCTAGATGTAGTAGGGAGAGCTTGGGACTTTACACAGGGTGGGGTGCATGGCCCTCTCTTAGGATTAGAGGGGGTGGGGTGGGGGTCTGTGGATGGAGAAGGAGAAGAGTAGAAGGAGGGATGGAGTGGCAATTTGGGGAAAAAAAGTTTAAATACTTTTTAAAAAAATAAGAAAAGTATTTTTAAAAAAACAAATGAATTATGTTTACAATATATTATTTTTACTCTATCTCAAGGAGTAGTTCTAAAGTCAAAAAAGATACTGGCTGGTTACTCCCACAAGCTTTTTGTCACTCTTGCACCATCATATCTTGCAGGCAGGGTACCTTGTAGATCAGAGAGTTCATGTGTTGCGGGAGGTCCTTCCACTCCTCCAGCCAATAGCCGCCAAGATACCAGCCCATTGGGGCGTGGTATCTTTCCCTTTAAAAAAAGCGGCCACTTCCCTCCTCTCTCTCTTTACTTCCTGCCCCGGTTCCGGCGACTAGACTTCTTCCTAATTGCGTGCGCAGAGGGCTGTTGTCTGGGACGGTGATCTGTAAGTTTATTCCCCTTTAAATAAATACCACCCTATTAATCACAATTCCAAACTGGTGTGGGATTGTTTATGACTTGCGCCTTCATCTGGCACCCAACGTTTGGTTTTAGAACCCCTCCTTCCCCCGCTCGGCTGCCGGCCGCCAGTTCGGCCGGCCGCGGCCTGTGCCTTGCGGCCTGTGCCTTGTGCGTGGAGCCAGCAGTTTAACATAAATCATCACGCAGTGGCTTTTCTTGCTGCAGTTCTTTATATTTTCCCTTTAGACACCTCCGATTGACTTCAAGTCCCCACGCAGCCTATCGTTTGCCTGGCTACGTGGATTTAAATTCCACAGGCCCGCGTAGTCTCTACCCACGTGGTTTGCTCTTTTCTGAATCGTTTTCAAATCTCCCTTGCAAGCACAGCTCTTAAGCGGAGCGAACCAGAGCACGCGGTTACTGGTTGCGGAAAGCTGCAACCCCTTGGGACAACTCTGTCACGTGGAGGCATACACGGCTTCCGGGTTACTCTTCTCTACCCCTGGATTCTGGGTTTATGGTTCCGTGTACGGAATTGATTTAATTACATTTACTTTGTTGAGCAACTTGCATTTCCCAGTTTTTAACAAGTACTAGGCGGACACTGAAACAGGACCCCGTTTTCATCGCGACTTGGGAACAGCGCCACCTGCTGGATAATCGATAATATGGCAGTTTTCGTTTCCAACATGAATTTTACTATTTTGACTACCAAAACAATGGGTTTTTTCATGCAAGGTTTATACGACTATGGAGATAACTTAATTTACTGGTTACTAGGTTTCAGTATTCTTTTGAATATTCTATTATTTAGGAAAAATATGGTCCTAAGAACCATACAATCTTTACCAGAAACTAATACAGGTCAGGAGATTCAGGATTCAAAAGCTTTGAAATCACAGGTGCAGAATGGGGACCAAAAAATTGATACCTCAGTGAAATCACTAGAAACACATGTAGCTCAGGAGATTCAGGATTTAAGGGAGACAATGATAAAAAGACTTGAAATGATTGAAGAAATTATTGGAGCTGGTGAACAGAGTAAGAAGGCACAAGGACAGGATACAATGCTACCACCAGCTATTAGATCTGGCTTACCCAGGGTTTTAGCGACATACCCTGTAATTCATTCTGACAAAGCGTCAACTTCTAAAGGCTCAAAGGGAGTCAGAGAAGCTAGATGGATGCCAATAGCAATGAATGATCTAAAAGAAATTAAGCACGCTATAGTTACCTTTGGCTTGCACTCTGCATATGTTAAGGAAATGATAAGGACTTGGGCTTCTAATGCTAGAGCTACCCCCCACGATTTCCATCAGTTAGTGTCTGCAGTTTTAGATAATGGACCTTCCTTGATGTTTGGAATCTATTTCAGAGAAGAATCCAAACATATGGAACAGCAAGGAAGAGCAAAAGGTGTGGAGGTTTCCCAAGATCAAATTCTTGGTGTAGGAGAATATGCTGATCCACAGGTCCAAGCTCTTTATGATGATGAAGTACTGTGTTTATGTCACCAAGCAGCTTTAAATGCTTGGAATAGGCTACAAGATCCAGCAAAAAGGGTTGAATCATATACCAGAATTAGGCAGGGACAGAGAGAACCCTTTATTGACTTTTTGCAAAGATTAATGAATGTCGAGACGTTTAGCTATAATGATGAATCTTGGGTAGGAGAAGCGATTTCCAAAGCAATGAGGAGACATCAAACTGCCAGGTGTTTTAATTGTGGTAAATTAGGACATCTGAAAAGGGATTGCAGGCAAAGGATTTCTAGGAATAATATCCCTTCTGGGAATGACAAAAATAGGAGACCTCGGCCTTCAGGTATATGTAGGAGATGCGGTAAAGGCCAACACTGGTCCAACGAATGCAGGTCAACAACAGACAGACAAGGCAACCCGATACCATCGGGAAACTCCTTGAGGGGCCTCTCGCAGGCCCCCAAGCCAACAGTGGCCCAGTCATTCCCAGTCACAGTAGAGAATGTGCCTCACCAAGAAAATTAAAAGCTCCAATTTCTGCTGTAAAAAATATTACTGGTCTAAATGATGAATTACGCATGGAGGATGAGTCAAAAAACCCAGTAGGACAGAGTAAACATATATTTTGGCAGACTTCTATTAATGATCAAAGACCAAAGCTAAGAGTCTGTATAAATGGCACTTTTATTGAAGGCTTATTGGACACAGGTGCGGATGTAAGTATCATTACTCCAGAATCTTGGCATCCGAATTGGCCTCTTCAAGAGGTAGATGTTCAGTTCCTGGGAATTGGAACCCTCTCTCGTGTAAAACAAAGCACAAGATGGGTTGAATGCATAGGGCCTGAAGGGCAAATAGGAAGACTAAGGCCATATATTGCCAATATCGCAATAAATTTATGGGGCCGCGACCTGCTACAGCAATGGAATACCCAGATTAACATTCCTGTAGTTCCAGGAACTCATAATTCTGGGAAGGACATGATGAGATATTATGGGAAAAGGTCACCAGCCATTCAGGCTGTACAAGAACATACAGCAAATACCAAACCTTTAGAGGTACCAACAGCCGTACCTTTAAAATGGCTAACTGATAAGCCAATATGGATCAAGCAGTGGCCTCTAGCTGAAGATAAATTACAGGCATTGGAACAGCTGGTGCAAGAGCAACTAGATGCTCACCATATTGAAGAATCAACCAGCCCTTGGAATTCTCCTGTGTTTGTTGTAAAAAAGAAATCCGGTAAATGGAGAATGGTGACAGATTTAAGAGCTGTCAACAAGGTAATTCAACCTATGGGCCCACTACAATCTGGAATTCCTTTGCCTTCTCTATTACCAAAAGGATGGCCTCTTATAGTTATTGATTTGAAAGATTGTTTTTTCACCATACCATTACAAGAAAAGGATAGAGAAAAATTTGCCTTCACAGTGCCTACTTATAATAATTCTCAGCCTAATAGGCGATATCAATGGACTGTCCTCCCACAGGGTATGCTCAATAGTCCTACATTGTGCCAATATTTTGTAAGGAAGCCATTGGAAATAATTCGTAAACAATTCCCCAAGTCCATAATTTACCATTACATGGATGACATCTTGTTATCTGATTCAAATAAAGATACTTTAGAAAGGATGTTTGAAGAAGTAAAGAAAGTCTTGCCTAGGTGGGGATTACAAATTGCCCCTGAAAAGATTCAAAGAGGAAATTCTATTAATTACCTAGGTTACAGAATAGGGTTAGAGAAAATTAAAATGCAAAAGGCACAAATTAGGCGAGACCGGTTAAAGACTCTTAATGATTTCCAAAGATTGTTAGGAGACATTTCCAGTCTATGACCAGCTGTTGGGATAACACCTGATCTAATAGTTCATTTAAACAAAACCTTAGATGGTGATAAAGATTTGAATAGTCCAAGAAAACTGACATCTGAAGCAGAAAAGGAACTGACAATGATTGAGGAAAAATTACAGGAGGCACATGTGGATAGGGTGAACCCAAATCTTAGCTGCATCCTAGTCATATTGCCTTCCAGAATTTCTCCTACAGGGATTCTAATGCAGAGGGAAGATATTATTTTAGAGTGGATATTTATACCTAATAAACCAAGTAAAAAATTAAAAACTTATGTGGAAAAAGTCTCTGAATTAATTATAAAGGGTAAACTGAGACTTCGTCAACTAGCAGGTATAGACCCAGCAGAAATTATAGTGCCTTTTACTACTGAAGAAATAAAAAAGTTATGGGAAGACAATGAACCATGGCAAAGAGCTTGTGCTAATTTTTTGGGAGAAATTAATAGCAACTATCCCAAAAGTGGTAGACTTAACCTCATAAAGAGAACTTCTTGGATTCTTCCTAGAATTGTACGTGATGCTCCAATAACTGGAGCCAGTACATTCTATACTGATGCAAATAAATCAGGGAAAGCAGGTTATAAGTCAGATGAATTGAGTAAGGTGGAACAAAGCCCTTATAATTCTGTCCAGAAGGCAGAATTATATGCCATTCTTATGGTGCTAAGGGATTTTAAAGAACCTCTTAATATAGTTACAGATTCACAATATGCAGAAAGAGTTATCTTGCATATTGAAACTGCTGAATTTATACCAGATGACACAGAGTTGACTTCATTGTTTATCCAGGTACAAGACATAATCAGGAACAGGCTTTGTCCGATGTACATAACACACATCCGGTCCCATACAGGTCTGCCTGGTCCTCTAGCACAAGGCAACGCTGAGATTGATCAATTATTGATTGGAAGCGTGTTGCAGGCCTCAGAATTTCATAAGAAGCATCATGTCAATAGTAAAGGCCTAAAGAAAGAATTTTCCATTACATGGCAACAAGCTAAGGACATTATAAAGAGATGTCCTACTTGTTCCTTCTATAATCAAACACCGTTGCCTGCAGGGAGTAACCCAAAGGGTACTAAGAGAAATGAAATCTGGCAGATGGATGTGTTCCACTTTATGGAATTTGGTAAATTAAAATATGTACACCACACCATAGACACATATTCAGGTTTTCAATGGGCTACTGCCCTGAGCTCAGAAAAGGCTGATTCAGTAATCACACATCTATTGGAAGTTATGGCCATCATGGGAATACCTGCACAAATAAAGACAGACAATGGTCCAGCATATGTATCTAAGAAAATGAAACGCTTTTTTGCTTATTATAATATAAAACACATTACAGGTATACCACATAATCCCACAGGTCAGGCAGTTATAGAAAGATCAAATCGTACTATAAAGGATATGCTGAACAAACAGAAAGGGACCGAAAATACCCCCAGAAATAGATTACATAATGCTTTATTGACCTTGAATTTTCTTAACGCTAATGAGAAAGGAACGACAGCAGCAGAAAGACATTGGATAATGGAAAAGTCTGCTGAACTAAATCAACCAATTTATTTCAAAGATGTGCTGACCTCTCAATGGAAGCCAGGAGATGTGCTATGTTGGGGAAGGGGTTTTGCTCTTGTTTCCACAGGAGAAGAAAAATTGTGGATACCATCAAAATTAATAAAGGTTCGATTTGAAGAGGAGAAACCTCTTGGAAAGGAGAAATGACAACTCATCCACAATGATGATATTCATACAGGTGGTAAGAAAAACATATAGAATGGGGGCAGGGTTCTGTTCTTATCTCCACAGGAAAACACTCATCTTTGAAAAATTCAAGGGATCCTGGATGTTTGGATACTGACAGATGGAAAAATACCTGCCCAATAGGAACTATCAAGAAAACTGAATAAGTTGTGTAAGTCAAATATACTAAACCATATTTCTAAATTTATAGAGCTGGTTTTGAAGTTGGACTCTGGCTCAGTCCCTCTCCAATTCCAAGCCTGTTGGTAAGAGAAAAACCCAGAGTTTCTGGAGTTTCTGTCTCATGTCAAGAGCCATGATAGGGGACAGAAAGAAATATGAGTTTAGAAAACATCTTTGCTTTTCTTCATATCTATCATACTTTTCATTGAATATATCTATCATTCCTTTCATTGAATATATATATATGTGTGTGTGTGTGTGTGTGTGTGTGTGTGTATGTCTATATGATTAATGTTTAAGTTTTTCACAATGAACAATGAGTTTTTCCTGAAGTGACATTTAAAGTTTCCAGGAAGAAGATGGGGCCCCATAACAACACCTGGTTGATATGATGTCATGATACTGATAGCGCTACTACAAGACCTGTTTTGGGTACCAGCTGCACAAGATGATCCCAACTTGGTTAGCTGAAATGGTGCACCTCTTATACAACATTCTGGCCAGACCTGCACAAAATACTCAGAGACTATTTGCAATTTTAAAAGACATCGATCTTGAAATTTAACCATCATTTTACTTTCACAGGATCCCCCAGAAAGAACGTCGCCCCCATGACAGCTGGAAGTAACTCTAGAGGACGACGTCCCCTCTCCCAGTAAAGTTTGCCCTTGGGTTTAGGGACATCATTTAGGGGTTGATTATAAATTGGTATATGGTTGAGGGTTGGGGAAGGAATTTTAAAATAAGCTCAGGGATCATTTGAAAAAAAAAAAGAGGGATAATAGATTGGTACTTGTTGGTACTTGTGAGTTATTGTTTTGAGACAAATGTATTGGTATCGATTCTTATATATTGATACAACGTGAAATTATCTTGACTATTGTATGCATGCATGTTTCTACCTCTGTTTAAAAACATTTTTATGTATTGACATATATTGTATTGATATATATTGTATATATTTACCATATTGCAGTGTACATTTCTACCTCTGATTAAGATACTTACATATTGCTTGTGTATTGATATACATTTACCATACTGCAATGTATATTTGTACATTGTTTATATTTGGAGGTCATTGTCCTCATTTGTTTCACAGTTGTTTATTGTCTTAGTCTTTAAGTTAGATAGGTATTGAGAATTATATAGATTAATAGTATTCTAAGTTTGTCATTTATAATTAGACTAATCAGGTTCTTTAGATACATAGAGATTATACTCAGTATAGATAGATAATCTTCAACCTCTTCAAAGAGCTGTAGAAAATGGCCTTTAATCTAACTCAGAGTTTTGTGGTAGTGAGACACAATTGCTCCTGGCAACACCGCTCTATTCCCGAGAGAATGTTGAGCACCAAAGACACTCCACCTGGAGCCTTTCTTCTTGGCTGAACTGGCCTTTGGGTAAAGAAATGCCCATACCTCAACCACTGACAGAAATACAGAGTATCTGTGAATGGAAAAAACAGGACTGTCATATCCTGCCAAGACAGGGTAAGATAGTTTTGACAAGTTTCTTGCCTTTGAAAATGGTGTGTCAGTTATGTTAGGCCTTAGCCAAAGTTGGTTGCTTCAACGCTGCAAATGTGACCTTGGGTGATTGCCCAGGTAGCTAGTTGTCTCTGTGATTTGTTGCATGTTTTAGAAGTTGTTTGATTGCACTTCCTAATTACTCAGGTAACATTATTTCCCTTCTCAGATCTTCGATTGGGTTGAAGACTATATAAATGTAGTTACTTTTGACTCATGACTTAGCCAAGCTATTTATTATATAAGACCTAAGCTAGTTAGAATAGGATATTTGTACTTATTGTATATAATTTCATAGTAGGTTTAGAACTCTCTTACTTAAATAAAAGGGGGAGGTGTTGCGGGAGGTCCTTCCGCTCCTCCAGCCAATAGCTGCCAAGATACCAGCCCATTGGGGCGTGGTATCTTTCCCTTTAAAAAAAGCGGCCACTTCCCTCCTCTCTCTCTTTACTTCCTGCCCCGGTTCCGGCGACTAGACTTCTTCCTAATTGCGTGCGCAGAGGGCTGTTGTCTGGGACGGTGATCTGTAAGTTTATTCCCCTTTAAATAAATACCACGGGGATCATTTATGACTTGCGCCTTTATTCATGGGAGGCAAAGGCAGGCGAATCTTTGTGAACTCGAGACCAGTCTGGCCTACAGAGAGAGAGAGTTCCAGGAGAGCCATTACTGTTATAAAGAGAAGCCATTTCTCAGGAGAATAAAAAAAAAGTTCATACTTCATTCATGTTTACATTTCTTCTTTGATAGAATACAGAGTACCTTCCTATATCAGATTCTAGCATGAAGAAATGAAGGCTCTGTGTAGACTTCAGTCCAACTTCTCCATGTTGAATGAGAGATGTAAGTGTTCTCTTAAGCAATAGATCCTTCCCATTATTTGTGGACAATAACATATAGTCTTGGTGACAGCTTGGGGGTATTTAGGGGTTCCCATAGTACCCCTTCAACCAACATTCAATTATATGTAACCCAATCCCTGTACTGGAAGCTTCCTGTGATGGCAAGAAATGTCCATCTGGGGCAAAGACAAGAAAATCAGAGGTCAGATGTGAGATTTTTAAAAAATCTTTCCCATTCTGTAGACTGCCTGTTTTTCTAAATGAAAGTGTTCTTTGCATTCAGAAGCTTTTCAGTTTCAAGATGTGTTATTTATTATTTTTTTTTGATTTTAGCATCTGTGCTAATGGTGCTATGTTCAGAAAACATTTTATTGTGCCAGTGGGGGAGGGAGTAGGAAGAAATCTGTAGCAATACAAGAAGGAGAAAGCATACTCAGGACATACAAAAGAAAAGATGTATTTTCAATAAAAGGAAAGATACCTTAAAAGAAAATCTTAAAAGAGAAAAAAAAAATGACACCAGACTTTAAAGAATTTCTTAGATACCCAGTAAAATTCATTGTATCAAAAGAGAGCAAAATCCTTTAGTTTTTCTTATCTCTGTAAATTCAGCCTGAGAGGAGGTTGAGATAGATCAACTGTCAGTAAGGTGTAAACAGACACACTCTGACTGATGTTCACAGCTTCATGCAGCATTAAGCATGAGTCTGAGCAAAACAAGGACACGAGTTCAAGTAGGACAGAGGTGGCAGACTTTTCCATGCTTTTAGTTACCTATTGGGTCCATATGAAGACTCTGAGATTTTTGCTACAGTTTCTAAGGACTCATTATAAAATCTGGGCAAACTTTGTCAATATCACGAGGCATTAAACATTAAATTAAATTTTAAACTTTAAAATTTAAACATTAAATTTTGAAACTTTAAGGTATTTTTATACTACTTGTTTATACTTGCTAATCATCTTTCAGGATATTAGCATAGAAACACTATAGTCCAAATGCAAATTACTTGTGCATTTTAGAACTGAAATCAACATTTCATATTAGAAAATCTGTTACTTCACAACCACTTTCTACAATATTCTTGGTATTTTTAAAAAATATGAATTGTTCATAAAAAATAGCATCCCAGTGTTTCCTTTCTGTATTTATACAGAATGTAGAAAATAATTGGCATCATAGAGCCTTCATCCAGTAACTAATCGGAGCAGATACAGAGATCCACAGCCAAGCACCAAACCAAGTTTCATAAATTCAGTTGAAGAGGGGAGTAAGGGGTCTCAATATCATGACCAGGAAACCTACAAACAGCTAAACAAAGCTTGTGGGAACTCACAAACTCTAGACAGACAGCTGTGGAGCCCACATGGGACTGAGGTAGGCCTTCTGCATATAGAAAACAGTTGTGTAGCCTTTTCTATGTGAGGTTCCCCTGGCAGTGGGTCCAGGATCTATATCCACGGTGCATGAGCTGACTTTTTGGAGCTTATTCCCTATGGTGGGATGTCATGCTCAGTCTTACTGCAGAGGGGAGGGACTTGGTCCTGTCTCAACTTAATGTGCCTCAACTTTGTTGACTCCCCATGGGACGCCTTACCCTTTGGGAGGAGTGGATGGGGGGAGTGGACTGGAAGGAAAGGAGGGAGAGGGAGAACTGTGGTTAGAATTAAAATGAATTTAAAGGAAGGAAAGAAAGAAAATTAAAGGAAAGAAGGAAGAAATAAAGAAAAAACAAAGAAAGACAGAAAGAAAAAGGGAAAGACAGAAAACCAGTTATTCATTGGACTTGTATAGAAGAATAAAAACAGCTAAGGATGATTTAAAGGCCAAAAAGAAGTTGGAAAGGGAAAGGCGACAGAGAGATATTTGATGTGAGTTTTAATATTAGCTTTATTGGGAGAGGAAAATGAAAAATTAATTCCCACCAGCCTTAACTTTGTCCAGTAAATAGAACAGTGGCAATGAGACAATTGTTCAGCTGAAATTTAATTAAAACTTTTAGGCTATTCTTTTATGTTAGAGACAAGCAAAAAGCAATGTAAAATAACACTTGTGGCAATAAACTCAATTTAGCAAAAGTCAACAAAGATTTAATTTCAATTCATGGTAACAAAATTTAGAATTATTTCTTATTCTTAATATGAGAATAATGAAGATACTTCCCTATTTAATAAAAACTATGTTGTATTTACAAAACTAATACCTAACATTGACTTTGATAGCTCACAGAAATAAGGTTAATGATTTAAAATTTTGCTAAATTTTATATAGTGTTTACTAATGGATTACAGAGAAGAATTCATAAGAGACTCATCAAAATAATTTCTCATTAATCACTAGAAGTTTCCAGGAATATAAAATGGCATGTCTTTTGCACTATATACCTCCTTCCTTAAATAAAATTTTAAGCTGATAAGATTTTATAGCTGTTACATCTATGTCCATGGCTATTTTATTTTTCTTGCTTAGGACCCATATAATTTTCTCTCATATCTATCTCACTTAATCTGTCTTAACCACACACACTCCTTTATTTGCTAAGTATGAACTTCTAAAGCACTGATATCTTTAAACTCCACTTAGCCTAAGAGTATCCCATTCCAGTTTTCTTTTAATTTTAAGTCATCTTTTTGTTATTGCTGTGATAGTAATCCCATTAATTAGTTTATTTTCCTTCCATGGCTCTGGTAAGTAACCAGTACTTCAAGAAATAGAATTCAATCACATTGGTGGGTTTAATTATTTTCTTATTTACCATTTTAAATGTACAATTACTTCATTGGGATGAGTTGGGTTTTTTTTCATTTTTATATTCTGTGTCATTCCATCAACATTCATTTTTTTAACTTATATTGATTCTTTGGGAATTTCATGCATCCCAATCCCATTCATTTCCCAGGCCTTCCCTGTTTGCCCTCCACCCTTTTACCCTGTATCACAAAAGAAAATTTTAAAAAATAGAAATCAATTTTAAAAAAAAAATCACATGACTACTTCATCTTTCCTGCTTCTCCTTCACAAAGCCATCCATTGTAGTGGCATTGGGAGCTGTGATGCGTCACACAATATATTCTTTTGCCCAAATATTATAACTTGTAAGATTCTTTGCAGTGAGTCATGGGTCTGGATCAAGGTCTTTTGCTTCTGCTAAACCATCAATACTGAACAGTCACTGAGATTCCTCTCAGTTACCCTACAATTAACCAAGTTGGGTAGATCCTGCAGTTGGGGTTCCACAAGACCCATCCCATCACAGTCTCCAGCAGGACATAATTGGGTTGGATTTGGGGTTGGCCCACCTCAAGGCCCTAAATTAAACTTGTTTGGTAGACCTCCACCATGACACTTCCTCCCTACCCCCAAGGAGGGACTGGGCTAGCTCCCCAGGGCTAGTGAGGAATGGAGCCAGCTCATTGCTGCCCCCTTGTGTGGGAGGTCCTTCTGTCTATGTGCTGTTTTTATTGGTTAATGAATAAAGAAATGCTTTGAAACTATGGCAGGGAAGAACAGAACTTGGTGGGAAAGCTAGGCTGTGTGCTGGGAGAAAGAAGGGTGGAGTCAGAGAGAAGGCAAATAGCAGACATAGATGCTGGGAACTTTAGCCTGTAACGTGACAATATACAGATTAATAGAAATGGGTTAAATTAATATGTAAGAGATTAACTAATAAGAAGCTAGAGCTAATGGACCAAGAAGAGATTTAATTAATACAGTTTCTGGGTAATTATTTGGGGACTAAGCTAACTGGACCGCCAGGAACCAACAAGCAGCCTCCCTTTACTCCACCCCCTGATAAAAACAAAGCTTCAGGTGGCAGTGTAGACCTTGCTCATCCACATGACCTCTGGAGGTTACACAGAGTGTGGATATCCAACACAGACACCAGATGCATCAGGTGTACAGACCCAGAAATGGTCCTCAGTGGTAGTTCAAGTCTGGACATCATGTTGTCTCAGGTGGTAGTCCAGACCAAGGTCTTCCACATGCCCTTTGGTGGTAACACAGGCCACAAACAACACCACAGACTCTGACTGCTGTAGGGCTATGGGCTCAGACGAGGCTCTGTACTGCCACACGGACCTGAGTGTCACCTTGGCCTCAGGTGGTAGCACAGGCTGCTAAAATCAATGTGGCCCCAGCAGCAGCAAGGGCCTTGGACATCAACATGGCCTCAGGTTGGTCACATTGTTTTGTACATCTTGATGGTGATCTAATGTCAGGTCTGTACATCTCAATGTGTAGGAAAACTAAGGTAGCAGGACTAAAATTTAACAGTTTCTCAGCAGTGGTTTCATTAGGAATGAATTACATTGATGATTATTTACCAATTAAAATATAGTTTTCTCTTTTGGGGTCTAACTGAGGAAACAAACTACTCCCAAGGGTAGGCTGCATGATCAGCAGTAGATGGCCAACAAAAAATGAACTCAATGCCATCTTTGGAGCTGCCTTGTCATGTTGTGTTAAAGCTTCTTTTTATTTGTTTGTTTTTTTTTCTTTTTTTCCCTTGGTTTTTCTTTGTTTTGCTTTCTTTTTTTGTCTTTTTAGGTTTTTTTTTATCTTTTTCTACCCTCTAGTTCTTTTGTGTATGTATATATGTATGTATGTAGGTATGTATGTATGTATATATAGCAGCTCCTGTGTTTTTTCATGGACTTTTTTCCTCCATTAGTTTTGTACTATTTTTATGTGCTTGTTTCTATTTAATCTTATTTTTATATTATATTTTTTTATTATTCCTTATATCTCTGTTCTTTTTCTAATGAGAGACAAAAAGGATGTTGATCTGGATAGGATAGGCAGCTGAGAGGACCTAGGAGGAGTACAGCAAGGGTAATCAGGGTATGTTATATGAAAAAAAATTATCCTCAATAAAAGAAAATGAGTGCTTTAGATGAACTCTCAGAAAAAAAGTTAAGACTGTTTAACTATCTTAAAGAATGAATTCAAAGAGAATAGGAACTCAAATATAGTCAAGAAGTAAATAAAAAAACTTAAAACATAATAAAGAGGCAGAAATTTAAAAAATTAAAATGGAAATTTTTAGTCAATTTCTAAATCTATGGAAAGCCTCACGAATAGAATGGAAGGTGAAAGACAAAAGAAAAAGGATATGAAGACAGGTTGGGTGAACTTACAAAGGCAAAGCAGATGTGCAAGCAGAACACACAGGCTCCAGGTAAATCACAAATGATGTAAATTACGAATCATGAATTTAGAAGAATACAGGTCAAAGGCATAAATAGTAAATTCTATAAAATTATAAAAGAAATTTCTCAAATCTATGGAAAATGCTGCATGATTCAGAAATGGACAAGGACTTTCTGTAAAGGACCTTAATAGCCCAGACAATAAAACCAATCGATCAATAAAGTTATTAAAGATTCTATTGAGAAAAAAATTAAAAATCAAATAACAGTTTTAAGAATAAGAAAAAATATTCACTGATATGCATCAGAGGAGATTAATGTCGCCTATATAAAAAAACTCACTACCATTGAGAAACCAAAATACCCATTAATAAATAGTATAATTAAAATAACATACAGTTTTCCAAAGTAATACTACGATTGGCAAATAATCATATAAAGAAGTAACATTCTCAGCCGTCAACAAAATGTAGCTTAAGACTATAATAAGATCCATCTTACCTTGGCAAAACAGCTATCCTTAAGGAAATAAGTCATAACAAATATTGGTGAAATTGTGGAGGAAAAAATATATTATTCATATATTATTATATAAATTCATATATAAGTCAAACTACTACTATGAAAATCAGTATGATATTCCCTCAGAAGACCAAAACTGGCCTTACATCTGGGCTGCTGTCTACCACTCTTGGTAGAGACTGCAAAACTGTACCAGAGATATTCACAGCAGCCATGTTATAGAATAAAGCAAAGTTCATCAGTCAATGAAACTATAAAGAAACTACCATCTATCTATTTTATCACTAATGAAGTTATTTTCAGACGGAGAAAGAATATAACTGTGATCATCAGGAAAATGGATAGAGCTATAGAGATCACCGTTAAGCAAAGTAAGTCACACTTAAGCAAATACTGTATATTTATTTCAGTGGTGAATACTGCTTTCTTTAAACACAAAGTCATTTAGGTATATTTGTCATTACTATAGAAATTACAAGAATGCAGGCACCTATTGTCAAAATGTGAAGGAAACAAGGAAATGCATGACCTATGTATATAAAAATATATTTATGAAACTGAGTATTATATACAAATGAATTTATACCAATAATATACATACGTATGCAATTTTTACATTTGAATTCTAATTAATTAAATAGTATAATTAATTTAAACACGAAAATCTGAAACCCAAATTGAGTCTTTCAAACGTTTAAAAAGGAAGTGACTATTCTTTCTAATACAAACATCCATTTACATCCAAAAGAATTCTATAATCATGTATGCCCTCCTCCTGCATTCAAAAATGTAGTTGCAAACGAAAAGGAAACTGTTGGGAGTACAGCTGCCTTTAGGCTTTCTTTCATTAACCAGGTGGACACAAGAGCCAAGAATTTCAACAGCCAGCTGCAATTGCTTTCTCCTCTGGCATTTATGTTAAGGCATGTGATTTTCTACTTTATATACATGCAAATTTCATTAGCAACCAGAATGATTTCTTTTTCATTTGGAGGAAGTCATAACGTAGGACTGTGACTGAATATGCCACAGTTTATTCTGCTTTTCACAACTAGAAGTTATTACCGGAACACATTTATTGAAACCTAGCAGTTGCAGCCTCCCCTGTGAAGGGTGGAATTACATACGGTACCACCTGGAGGTCTTATAGAAAGTAAATTAGAAGGCAAAGGACAAAGTATACAGACAAAGTACAGTTATTTATTTTTTAAATGGAATAAAGCAAAATGTTAAGGGTGGGTAAAGGGAACAATTATTCTCTTCTGAAGCTGCTTTTGTATTATATGTTTTCTGGCTGTGTCTAATTTCTCAATTTGGAAATGAACTGAATAAATTTAGTTAATGAAAACTTTCTAAGAAATAATCAAAAAGATTTAAAAGGCAGACAAAACACTTACTAATTACATTTGTGTTTTAAATGCTAGAGTTTTTCTACGTTTGTGCTACTTTTTCCATGTACCTGCAATTAGTCCTAGAGAGGCTTAGCAAGTATGCTAAGAACAGTAAACAAGCCAGAGAATAACTCTTCATCAGTCAGCCACTGTATACCAAGTCCAAATGATGCTAAACTTTCCAACATAATGGAAATGCAGCAATTGCTTGTTTTTCCAGTGTGTCACACTGATGGAAACCTAAGCACTAGAGGAAATCCTACAGAAGATGCCTCCCTGGCCCTTGTTAAAATCAAATAGGGCAGATAAGTTGTCTACATAAGCTTTCAAAATAATCAAAGACCTAAGCATGGATATAAGGAAACACAAACTCAGGGTTGCAACTATTCTGAAAGCTAAATTTGTAGATGATTAAATTGAATAGGTATATTAATAATATTTATATAAAGTATGGTGTGATACACCTTCTATGGAATTTATTTTTAAAAAATCAATCTTCCTTCTCCTACTTTGTTTTTCTTATCTCACTCTGCTATCACCTTTCTTCTATTAAAAAAAAATAGATATAGAAATTCTTACAAAATATGACCTTTTTAAAATATTACCTAGCATTGATCTTCCTTTTGTTTTACTCTGTTATTTTCTTTCTTCTTATACTGAAAACATTCACATTGCTGTTTTGGAATAGCGACTTTATCAAATATAAGTCTTACAATCTAAACATCACATCCATTGTCCTAATGGAACCCCTACTTCTTTTGTGACAGGGTCACAAACAAATTCATCACTGTATGAACCTGTTCTTTTTATATTTAAAAATTCTATCTGTGGTTTCTGTTTCAATTTCCCCTCTAAAATATTTTTTCAGTAATAATACTTAACATGTTTATTATTTTCACTTTTTGTGTTATGATTATTAAAGGCAAACACCTCATAAATGCAATTTCACTTTAGATTAATTAAGACTTACTCCTCAATCAAATGTATTTATCTCCTCAAATTTTAGTATTGTGATGAGCAAATAGTGTCTTATTAATAGAAAACTTTTCAGTGTTCCACCAAGTTATTAATGGAAACAAAGTCTTATTAGTTTAACCAAAAGCAACTTTTATATGTTAACTGTTTTTACTTGCTATAAATTTTCGTGCTTTTTTTTTTCCATCTTCCAAATTCAAATCATTGGCAAATTGGGGACTAAGGGTGTAAAAAAATCACTAGAGCAAATTGTTTGACATCCAAAAATTCCTGTTTTCTACCCCAGCATAATAAAGAAAAAGAAAAAAAAGATATCTTGGGCTGAAGAAATGGTTCAGGAGTTAAGAGCATTTTCAGGTCTTCTAGAGGACACATGATTGACTCCCAACATCTATGTGAATGGCTCACAACCACCAGTAATCCAGTTGTAGAAGACCTGGCCTCTCTGGACACCTACACACACACAGCATACACACATATACACAAATAAAGTATAAGTATTAGAATTTAATATTGTGAAATGTTTAATGTATCCAATTAAACATTTTAGTTTTTATATTTATACATTTACATTTAAAGCATTGGAGAATTTCCTCCACATTTTTTTTTTTTTACAAACAATAGTTACATGGTGATTTACCTCCCTAAACAGCTTATCTTCCAGATTTAGTGTACTCTCTCTTGGTAAGTAAGCTACATTAGAGATGCATTGGAAATTAGAACACTGTATCATGAATTTTTACATACCACAAAGGTTTAAAAAATCACAATTTAATATAATATATACTTGTGTTTTATTGCTATTCAATACAATCACAGATAATACTTTAATTAAATTTTAATTTTCTGTCATAATTTTGTTACTAAGAGCCACAGTTACCTGCAACCACTATGTGACCTCGACTAGTAGAAATATATTCTTTTTAGAGTGAAAATATATTTTCTCTGTGCTATCAATGCTATGCAATGATCTTGGTTTTGAGTCATTCTCTCTTGCTTAAGCCTTTATAAGTATAATCTTGAAGGAAGAAAAGTAATTCCTATATACCAACAACAAAATAAGAAAAAATTGCACTCATGTGACTTGAACATAAAAATTTAAATTTATGGTTGTATAGATTATATATAATCTTTTCTAAATAATTATAATAGTCATACAAATAGAAACAACATAATCCCCTTAGTAAAGAAAACTGTGCTTCTATAAATATATCAGTTTAAATTGAGGACTATCACATCATGCAAGTCTTCTCCCTATGATCAAATAACTGACAAAAAGCAATTCAAGAGAGGTTTACTTTCATTGATGGTTTGAAGGAGCACAGTCAATTATGTGCCTTATCTGAGGACCGTCATCTGTGGAATGGCAAAATGTATGCTGAACATTTAAAACAAAGGTGATGATAAATATTTGAATGAAATGTTCTTGATGAAAGAAAAAGATAAAGTCTATGAGGCTAAATTTATTTTATATCTAGTTCATAGAACTTTTTCAGAAAACATAGCTTCTTTTAGAATGGATACCATAGTAACAAGTCAACCCCATAAAACCAGTGCATTCTTATTCACATATGTTGTCTATTTCTACCTGAAATCCTAGTGCCTGCAAAGACAGGTTAATAATTAATCAGATTTGTGAAAAATTATAAATGAGGAATATGTATGTAAAAAATATACAAAGAAATTACAAGTAGGTGATTTTTAGGACAAAGAATAAGATGCCAAGGATATAAAGCAGTATAAGTTTCAGTGTCTTAGAATTTTCTGTCTCTTAGTTCGTGCAGCAGATGACATTGCTTGTTATCCAAGTCAGATGACCTGAATTCTGCCCCAGAACCCAAGAAGGTTGGGAGAAAGGATTCCAAGGTGTTGTCCTCTGACCTCTACACCTACCCCAGGCACACACACACACACACACACACACACACACACTGATACAAATACAAAAATTAATTAATAAAAAGGACTAGTTTAGACCAATTAGGAAAACCTCTTTAAATTAGTTTAGAGAATTATGTTTAGAATATCTATAATGATATGATATTTATACATCATTTCTGGGCTAATTTATAAGCTAGATCAATGCAAGTGTGTGCCATTATAAACATGTATTATGTAGAAAAATCAGTAATATACCATAAATTCCCAACAGATTACTTTTTTTAAGTCACTACAAATTTCAAAATGCTTTTTAATAGAAATTCAAAAGATGATCATAAAGTTTTCTAGAAATTTTAGGATCTAGCATGAGAAAATGGTTTATAAAAAAACATTATCATGATTTATACTATCAAATGTACTAATTTATTTTAAAGTTATATTAACTAGGACAGACATTAATTTATGGATAGGAACATAGACTAGAGGAACAGATTGCAGAGTACAGAAATAGATGCAAGCTTATATGATAGATTGATATTTGAAATGTATTAGATTATTTGGAGAAAGTTTGCCTTGACACATCATGCTAGAACAAATGGATTTCCATATGGAATGAAAGTGAGAGGAACTCTACATATTTAATGTCCCATACATTATACATACTATAGGTCATATGTCTTACTGAGTAAAAGATAATTGGTACTAAATAATATCCTTACTCTTTGATGTAGAAAATAAAATTAGAGGAGTACAGAACCAGTGAAAACCATGCACAGGACCAACTTATTGGGACTCATGTGGGCTAGCCAAGATCAGGAGACTGCATGAGTCTGACCTAGATCCTCTGAATTTGTTATGGCTGAGTAGCTTGGTGTTCTGGTATGATTCCATACGGGGGATCAGAGGCAGTTTGACTGCTTCTGAGCATCTTTGATTCCTACTATGTTGCCACGTCCAGCCTTGTTGTGGTGTGTCTGGTGACGGTATGTGCCTGGTTTTGTTGTAGCTTGCCTTTGGTTCCTCTACTGGGATTGGTTGATGTCCCTGGGAGTCCTGCTCTTTTCTGAGAAGAGACAGAAGAAGGTGGATATGGGGGACATTGGAGAGAGAGGCTGTGGGTAGGGAAAAGCAGAAAAACCAGTGCTGTGATTTAATACTTGAGTGCAAAATAAATAAAAAAGAGTAAGCCCCATGCCATATTAACAATAGATGGCTAATCCAAAAGGAATTAATTTAATTCTTGGAGGTTCTTTGTCTCATAATGTTTTGTCAGGAACTGATGTCACGCCTAGTCCTGCAGCCGTTAAGACCCTAATAATCACACAAAGGTCTACATTAATTATAAACTGATTGACCCATTAGCTCGGGCTTTTTATTTACTAATTCTTATAACTTACATTAGCCCATAATTCTTGTTTTTGTTAGTCACATGGCTTGGTATCTTTTTCAGCAAGGCAGTTACATGTTGCTTGCTCTGTGTCTAGCTTCCTTTGATTCTGGGTGACGACTGCAGACTTACTCTTTCTCTTCCCAAAATTCTCCTGTTCTCACTGCCCTGCTTCTACTTCCTGCCTGGTTGCCCGCCTATACTTCCTGCCTGGCTACTGGACAATAAGCATTTTATTAAAAATATACAAATGATGGGAAAAAGATCATTGTCCCACAGCAACGGACTTGTTTTTTGTTTTGTTTTCTTTAATTATTTTTATTTTGTTTTACTTTTTGTTTGTTTTTTTGTTTTCTACCCTACAGGTCTAAATTCCTGACAATAAATGGCTTTGTTACAGCATAGTCACAAAACCTCAGTCTTAAATACAGTTACAAAATAACATAGCCCTTTACTATCCCTTTCAAGATTTGTGAGACATCATAGAATAGGAAAAGGAATGAATGAAAGAACCTGAAGGGGTAGAGTGTAGTGTAGTTTCTTAAACTGAAGTAGTCTTTCCTGGAGAAAGAACAAAAATCTCAATAAACAAGACTCAGAAGCTGAACACTCTCCTACAAGTCTCATGAGAAACAACCCAAAGGTTCTGTAAGCACCAAGCAGTCCCCAGGGAAGAGGACTATTCAGTATCAGTAGAGGACTCCCAGTGAAGTATCTTCCTGAACCTCACACTGGAGGGAAAAACTCAGGACTGCAGCTGCCATTATCATTTACACTCCTGTAAGTAACACATGCACCTATCAGTAACTCTAGTAAAACAACAATCATCCAAATGGGCTTGGATGAAATTGTTTCTTTGTGTGTGGTTACTCTCTCTACCTGGGTTAAATTGGAGTAGTCACCCCAGGAAATGTAATACAACACAGATAAGATAATTGCAGAGAAACAGTTAATTTCCTGTATGTAACTGTGCCACATTGAGTTGCTAATGGGGCAGAAAAGAAATGTGTATTCCCAGTGTTCTCTTATTCTTTTTGTTTTTCAGTTTTTTTTTTTATTTATTAAAGATTTCTGCCTCCTCCCCGACACCGCCTCCCATTTCCCTCCCCCTCCCCCAATCAAGTCCCCCTCCCTCGTCAGCCCGAAGAGCAGTCAGGGTTCCCTGTCTTGTGGGAAGTCCAAGGATCTCCCACCTCCTTCCAGGTCTAGTAAGGTGAGTATACAAACTGCCTAGGATCCCACAAAGCCAGTACGTGCAGTAGGATCAAAACATAGTGTCATTGTTCTTGACTTCTCAGCAGTCCTCATTGTCTGCTATGTTCAGCGAGTCCGGTTTTATCCCATGCTTTTCCAGACCCAGTCCAGCTGGCCTTGGTGAGTTCCCAATAGATCATCCCCATTGTCGCAGTATGTGGGTTCACCCCTCACGGTTCTGAGTTCCTTGCTCGTGCTCTCTCTCCTTTTGCTCTTGATTTGGACCTTGTGATTTCAGTCCAGTGCTCCAATGTGGGTCTCTGTCTCTGTCTCCTTTCATCGCCTGATGAAGGTTAATATCCAGGAGGATGACTATATGTTTTTCTTTGGGTTCACCTTCTCTAGGATCACGAATTATGGCTCAATGTCCTTTATTTATGGCTAGAAACCAAATATGAGTGAGTACATCCCATGTTCCTCTTTTTGGGTCTGGCTTACCTAACTCAGGATAGTGTTTTCTATTTCCGTCCATTTGTATGCAAAATTCAAGAAGTCATTGTTTTTTACTGCTGAGTAGTACTTTAATATGTATATATTCCATACTTTCTTCATCCATTCTTCCATTGAAGGGCATCTAGGTTGTTTCCAGGTTCTGGCTATTACAAACAATGCCACTATGAACATAGTTGAGCATATTCTTTTGTTGTATGATAGGGCATCTCTTGGGTATATTCCCAAGAGTGGTATTGCTGGGTCCAGGGGTAGGTTGATCCCAAATTTCCTGAGAAACCGCCACACTGCTTTCCAAACTAGTTGCACAAGTTTGCATTCCCACCAGCAATGGATGAGTGTATCCCTTACTCCACAACCTCTCCAGCAAAGTCTATCATTGGTGTTTTCATTTTAGCCATTCTGACAGGTGTAAGATGGTATCTTAAAGTTGTCTTGATTTGCAATTCCCTGATCGCTAAGGAAGTTGAGCATGACCTTAAGTGTCTTTTGGCCATTTGAAGTTCTGTTGAGAATTCTCTGTTCAGCTCAGTGCCCCATTTTATAATTGGGTTGATTAGCCTTTTACACTCTAGTTTCTTGAGTTCTTTATATATTTTGGAGATCAGACCTTTGTCATTTGCAGGGTTGGTGAAGATCTTCTCCCAGTCAGTGGGTTGCCTTTTTGTCTTAGCGACAGTGTCCTTTGCTTTACAGAAGCTTCTCAGTTTCAGGAGGTCCCATTTATTCAATGTTGCCCTTAATGTCTGTGCTGCTGGGGTTATACATAGGAAGTGGTCTCCTGTGCCCATGTGTTGTAGAGTACTTCCCACTTTCTCTTCTATCAGGTTCAGTGTGTTCAGATTGATATTGAAGTCTGTAATCCATTTGGACTTGAGTTTTGTGCATGGTGATAGATATGGATCTATTTTCATTCTTCTACAGATTGACATCCAGTTATGCCAGCACAATTTGTTGAAGATGCTCTCTTTTTTCCATTGTATACTTTTAGCTCCTTTATCAAAAATCAGGTGTTCATAGGTTTGTGGGTTAAAGTACGGGTCTTCTATTCGATTCCATTGTTCAACTTCTCTGTTTTTATGGCAATACCAAGCTGTTTTCAATACTGTAGCTCTGTAATAGAGTTTGAAGTCAGGGATGGTAATGCCTCCAGACTATCCTTTATTGTATAAAATTGTTTTGACTATCCTGGGTTTTTTGTTTTTCCATATAAAGTTGATTATTGTCTTTTCCAGGTCTGTGAAGAATTTTGATGGGATTTTGATGGGGATTGCATTGAATCTATAGATTGCTTTTGGTAGAATTGCCATTTTTACTATGTTGATCCTCCAATCCAAGAGCAAGGGAGATCCTTCCATTTTCTGGTGTCCTCTACAATTTCTTTCTTCAAAGACTTAAAGTTCTTGTCAAATAGATCTTTCACTTTCTTGGTCAGAGTTATCCCAAGATATTTTATGCTATTTGTGGCTATTGTGAAAGGTGATGCTTCTCTGATTTCCCTCTCTGCTTCCTTATCCTTAGTGTATAGGAAGGCAACTGATTTTTTGGATTGATCTTGTATCCTGCCACATTACCAAAGGTGTTTATCAGCTGTAGGAGTTCTTTGGTAGAGTTTTTGGGGTCACTTATGTGTACTATCATATCATCTGCAAATAACAAAAGCTTAACTTCTTCCTTTCCAATACGAATCCCCTTGATCCCCTTATGTTGTCCTATTGCTATTGCTAGATCTTCAAGTACTATATTGAAGGGGTATGGAGAGAGTGGACATTCTTGTCGTGTTCCTGATTTTAGTGGGATGGCTTTGAGTTTTTCTCCGTTTAATTTAATGTTAGCTGTCGGCTTGCTGTAAATAGCTTTTATTATATTTAGGTATGCCCCTTGTATCCCTAATCTCTCCAAGACCTTTATCATAAAGGAGTGTTGAATTTTGTCAAATGCTTTTTCAGCATCTAATGAAATGATCATATGGTTTTTTCTTTCAGTTTATTTATATGATGGATTACATTGATAGATTTGCATATGTTGAACCAGCCCTGCGTCTCTGGGATGAAGCCTACTTGATCATAATGGATAATTTTTCTAATGTGTTATTGGATTCGGTTTGCCAGGATTTTATTGAGAATTTTTGCGTCGATGTTCATGAGTGAGATAGGCCTGTAATTCTCTTTCTTGGTTGAGTCTTTGTGTGGTTTTGGTATCAGGGTAACTGTAGCTTCATAAAAGGAATTTGGCAATGACTCTTCTGTTTCTATATTGTGAAATACATTAAGGAATATAGGTATTAGCTCTTCTTGGAAGTTCTGGTAGAATTCTGCATTGAATCCATCTGGTCCTGGGCTTTTTTTTTTTTTTTTTTTTTTTTGGCAGGGAGATTTTTGATAACAGTTTTTAATTCTTCGCGACTAACAGGTCTACTTAGATCGTTCACCTGGTCTTGGCTTAACTTTGGTATATGGTACTTATCTAAAAAAAAATGTCCATTTCTTTTGTATTTTCCAGTTTTGTGGCATACAGGCTTTTGTAGTAAGATCTAATGATTCTCTGAATTTCCTCTGTGTCTGTGGTTATGTCCCCCTTTTCATTTCTGATCTTATTTATTTGCGTGTTCTCTCTCTGTCATTTAATTAGTTTGGATAGGGGTTTGTCGATCTTGTTGATTTTCTCCAAGAACCAACTTTTTGTTTCATTGATTCTTTGGACTGTTTTCTGTGTTTCTATTTTGTTGATTTCAGCCCTCAGTTTGATTATTTCCAGTCTTCTACTCCTCCTGAGTGTGTCTGCTTCTATTTTTTTCTAGAGCTTTTAGGTGTGCTGTTAAGTCCCCAATGTATGCTTTCTCCGTTTTCTTTAAGTGGGCACTTAGTGCTATGAACTTTCCTCTTAACACTGCTTTCATCGTGTCCCATAGGTTTGAGTATGTTGTCTCTTTATTTTCATTAAATTCAAGGAAGACTTTAATTTCTTTCTTGACCCTGGTGTGGTTCAGTAGTTGACAATTCAGTTTCCATGAGTTTGTCGGTTTTCTGGGGGTAGCATTGTTGTTGCCTTCTAATTTTAATCCGTGGTGATCTGATAAGACACAGGTGGACACTGATATTTTTTTGTATCTGTGGAGGTTTCCTTTGTTACCGAGTATGTGGTCAATTTTCGAGAAGGTTCTATGAGCTGCAGAGAAGAAGGTATATTCCTTCCTATTTGGGTGGAGTGTTCTATAGATGTCTGTAAGGACCATTTGCTTCATTACCTCCAATAATTCTCTTAATTCTCTATTAGGTTTCTGTCTGATTGACCTGTCCATTGGTGAGAGAGGTGTGTTGAAGTCTCCTACTACTAGTGTGTGTTGTTTGATGTCTGCCTTGAGTTCTAGTAATATTTCTTTTACATAAGTGGGTCTTTTATATTAGGGGCATAGATATTCAGGATTGAGACTTCATCCTGATGGATTGTTCCTGTTATGAGTATAAAGTGTCCATCTCGATCTCTTCTGATTAATTTTAGTTTGAAGTCAGTTTTGTTAGAAATTAGTATGGCCACACCTGCTTTTTACTTAGGACCATTTGCTTGAAAAACCTTTTCCCAACCCTTTACTCTGAGTAGATGCCTGTCTTTGTGGTTGAGATGTGTTTCTTGTAAAAAGCAGAATGTTGCATCCTGTTTTCGTATCCAATCTCTTAGCCTGTGCCT
The DNA here is from genome assembly GCF_950005125.1 of Chionomys nivalis. Classification (NCBI taxonomy): domain Eukaryota; kingdom Metazoa; phylum Chordata; class Mammalia; order Rodentia; family Cricetidae; genus Chionomys; species Chionomys nivalis. Next base: position 18,896,785 of record NC_080088.1, read on the forward strand.
TTTTATAGGTGAATTGAGTCCATTAATATTAAGTGATATTAATGACCAGTGGTTGTTTACTCCGATTATTCTTATTGTTTTTGTTAGTAGAGTTTGTGTGTCTCCCTTCTTTGAGTTGTGCTGGTGAAGGGTCGCTAGATGCCTGAGTTATTGTAAGCAGTGTTGGCAATGTTGGATTTCTTGCGTTGTGATTTTCCTTCTATTACTTTCTGTAAGGCTGGATTTGTGGCTATGTATTGTTTAAATTTGTTCTTATCCTGGAATGTCTTGTTTTCTCCATTGATAGTGAACGATAGCTTGGCTGGGTATAGTACTTTGAGCTTGCTTCCATGGTCTCTTAGTTTCTGCAGTACCTCTATCCAGGACCTTCTGGCTTTCATGATTTCCATAGAGAAGTCAGGTGTAAGTCTGATCGGTTTACCTTTATAAGTTATTTGACCTTTTTCCTTTGCAGCTCTTAATAGTCTTTCTTTAATCTGTATATTTTGTGTTTTGATTATTATATGGCAAGGGAATTTTTTTTGATCCAGTCTATTTGGTGTTCTGTATGCTTCTTGAATATTCAAAGGAATATCTTTAAGTTGGGAAAGTTTTCTTCTATAATTTTTTTAAAAATATTTTCTGGGTCTTTGAGCTGTGACTCTTCTCCTTCTTCTATCCTTATTATTCTTAGGTTTGGTCTTTTTATTGTGTTCCATATTTCCTGAATGTTTTGTGATGAGAGTTTGTTGGCTTTGCTGTTTTCTTTGATCAGTGCGTTTATTTTCTCTATGGTGTCCTTAGAATCTGAGATTCTTTCTTCTATCTCTTGTATTCTATTGATTATGCTTGTTTCTGAAGTCTCTGCTCATTGACCTAGATTTTCCATATCCAGCTGGTCCTCAGTTTATGTTTTCTTCCTTGCTTCCATTTCAGTTTTCAATTCTTGAACTGTTTCCATTACCTGTTTGATCGTTTTTTTCTTGGTTTCCCAGGGTATCATTTATGTATTTACTCATTTCTTCAAACTTTTTGCTATACTTCTCATCCATTTCTATAAGGGCATTTTTTTACATGTTGTTTAAGGGACTCTATTGCTTTCATAAAGTCGATTTTTTTCCACTTCTTCTGTGTTAGGGTGTTCAAGTCCTTCTGTTGTAAAATCATTGGGTTCTGGTGTTTTCATGTTGTTTTTCAGATTGTTGGGTGAATTCTTGCCTTGGCTCCTGCCCATCTCCTCCTATCGATGCTATCTAATGGGTATTTTAAAACAGGATCAGGTTTCCCTGCTGACCAGGGGCCCAGCTTACAAAATGCCCTCGCTCCGTTTCCTGGCTCCCGCCTTGGGCCAAGATCCCTCTCGCCACTCAGAAGGGTCTTCAGGAACAGGACCAGACTCCCCGTTCACCAGGGACCTCGCCAACAAAGGGCCTACCACTCTGCAGGCCAGTCACCAAAACAAAGAAACTCCCACTGCCCTCTGCCCTGAGCACCCGACGAAGTGCCCAAATAGGCTGAACTAGGTGATCTTGCGGCCCCGTCGAAGGGAGGGAGAAGGAAGGAGGCCCCTGGGTGCAAGCTGGGATGGGTTAGGGAGAGAGAGGTCACAGCAGGGGAGAAGCAGCCCCAGCAGAGGGGAGCAGCCCTCTCAGACTGACCAGGGAGTCAAAGGGGTTGGGGAATGCTCCCACTCCATTTCCTGTGTCCCACAGCAGGCCAAGAACACCCTCTCCACTCAGGAGAGTCTTCAGGGACAGGACCAGGCTCCCCATTTACCAGGGGACCTTGCCAATAAAAGGCCTACCACTCTGCAGGACAGCCCCCAAAAAACCTACTTGATTTAATTGTAGTGGGGCGATCTGCTCTCAGTGTGGGCTTCACTATTTTATGCTTGGACCATCCAGTATCCGCCACGTCTGCACCCGTCTCAGCCGCTTCTGCGCCGGTCTCTCTGTGTCTGCACCCTCTTTTACTCTTAATTAAAGAAGAAAGTTCCAAATTTTTCTTAAACTGATACTATCGTCTAAAATATAATGACTATAATCTCTCCTTATTCTTTGAGTTCTAAATCCTACTGGGAATTTTTAGTATTTCATAGTCTGATTTAAATTATTTTTGAATTTTATTTTATATAATGGTAAATCATATACCCAAAGGAAAGTTATTCATGTGTTGAGATAATGATACTTAAAGTAAAAATAACATTTTCTAGAAACCTCTGTTAGTTTAGAGTATATATCAAATATTACTAAAGACTGTGTTTCTGGAGGGTATGCAATTTGATTACTGTGTAAGTAACAGTCAAATAACAACTTATGCATTAAATTATCAACCTGTGATTTAAATTCATGAGTAATTTTTTTGTTATAAGAATTCTGACAACCAGCAGGGTGTTGGTGGCACACACCTTTAATTCTAGTATTCAGGAGCTATAGGCAGGTAGTTCTCTCTGAGTTGGAGGCCACTTGGTCTACAAAGCAAGTTCCAGGGCAGCCAGGACTATTTAACAAAGAAATCCTCGGAAAAAAAAAAAATGACAACCTCCACTAAAATATTTGCTAAATATTTTCACTTTTCCTCATGCTATTTTAAGAAATTATCTTAATACATAATTCAAGTACTACAATGAAATAGATGACACTATGCTCTTCTCTTCAGTTCCTTTACTAAATTCTTAAAAATAAAGATAGGTTAAAATGTCTTGAAGTTTGCAGATTGTGTGTGTGTGTGTGTGTGCATGTATGTGAATCTAAACAACAAAATGTGAATGGATAATATGAGAGTGATGAAAGCAACAATTCTAAGATAAAATTTAAGTCACCTGGAGAAGTTGTTCAGGGAAATCATTTTATACTCCTTTAATTTAAAAACTCGTAGATAAATGCTGGTATGTCAAGGAATATTCTAAAAGAGATGAACCCCTAGATGTCCTCTAAATCTCTTATTCACCAACTAACATCTTTGCTTGTGGACACATTCAATTTATCCATTAAAGAATTCTGTACTATCTGTTCAAGAGTAATTACAGTAATTGCATTTCTTTGAGGGAAAATAATTATATGATACTTCTAATTAAATTATTTCTTTCTTTGTTAATTATAATGATATAATCTTAACCAAAGAATTAATTTTATTTGAAATCATTTGCTCGAGTTGAGGATGATTCATGATAGTGAACTACAAGGGGGCAGAAGTTAATTATTTGGAAGAAATCAAATCAATTTTTTAATCAAAATTGTTATACAATACTATGCAAGTAGAAACTGTTTTGCTTTCTTTTCCTTTTTGGACTTAATTTCATCTTTTCAATGACTGTGATTAGTTGCAATCGTTCGCTAACCCTTCTCTCCCTGGGCTCATTGATAATCACTGTCGGTGTCTGACACAAAGCCAGAGTCTCTCAGTGAGGAAGCTAAGAAGATTCTTTTCCCCAGATCTCAGGACTACCAAATAAGTAGAAGTTTCCCTGGCAAAGAAGAAATGTTTAGAATATCTACAAAGAGAAAATGAAAAGCTCCAAGGTCTGGAGCCTAACATGGTTATAGAAATTTTGGTCCTGATATTTCTAGCAAATAGAGGTCATGGCCACATCAGTGCAGTGCTGGGGAACTGCTGACATGTTGTCTAAGGAATGCAAAGAACTGTCTTTTCCACAAAGGAATATGATTATAGGATTCTATGACTGAAAAAAACGAAAACTTTTATCAAGCATTCAAATTGATCTACCTCTTAGGATCCCAGGAAGGATGTTCTCATTGAGATAGATTTGTATATGTTAATTGAGATGTTTCTGGACTTGGTTAACTTTTGAGTATTTATTCATATCAGTCTAATAGTCTCATGTAATTCTTGGTGTCCATTGCAATATATACTATTTGTCATTATTAACTGAATCATCTTAGTTTAGTAAAGAATTTGACAGCTATGTTTATTTTCTTTCAAAATATTTTGGTCTTTGTATGTTGCTTTTCTGTGTCTATTAGTTAATAGAAATCCTTGAAGTTTGCGTCTTTTCTTTCTTTCTACTGATTCCTTAATTGTTTTCATATTTTGTTAATTTCCTGAGATGTAACAGCAGGGTCTTTCTCTCAGACTCTCCAGAAATTTTATATGAATGCATTAGTTGATATAAACATGTTTCCTAGTATTTTTAGCGTATCTCTCCATATTGGATATGTTGTTGGAGTTCCATTTTCATTTGTCTTGAGACATTTTTATTTTCTTCTTAATTTCTTCCCATCCTACCATTTCTTCAGAGTATGCTGCTTAATTTCACTTAGTTGGGTATTTAAGGTTTATTAGTTATTCATACATAATTTTATTACATTGTGTGGAAAAATTTTTGAGATTTTAGCTTTGAAATTTGTTAACATTTTTCTGACCAACAAAAGCACTTATCCCCAGAAATATTCCATATGATTTTGAGAAAATTGCCAGTCCTGAAGTTGTTGTATGAATGTTTGCTGTATATATATATGAGTTAATTCTAATAGAACCTGCCATCGTGTCAGTAAAATTTCTATCTCTGTATAGTCCTTTCAATACACAGTGTATATTGCCTGCTATCCTTATGATTGTCCTTGGCTTGTTTTGGATATATGGAAGAGTTTATATAATCCTTTCTCTTCCAATTTATACAATTTCTGACTTTTATCAAGTTTCTTGTGATCTTATTTTGATTTATATACTCATTCACTGTCTCTTTTAATTGAATAATTAAATCAACTTATATTAAAGGTAATTCTTTTTAAACTTTTAAGACTTATTTATGTTTTGCCTGTCTGTATGAATGTTCACCATGGGCTTGTTTGGTGTCAGGGAGGCCAGAAAAAAGTGTCAGATCCTCTGGAGCTGGAGTATACTTATGACAAATGATTGTGAGTAGACAAGTGCAGGCTGGTCATCAAACCTGAGCCCTCTAAAAGAATAAGAACTAGTATTGACTTCTGAGCCATCTCTCAAGCCCCCAAGGTAGTTTGTGAAACACATAATTTTAAGAATTTTACAGACTTGTATTTATGTTTCATCAGACAGATACAATAACTTTTAGTATTTTATTTGAAAAGCTTGAAATTTATATTTACAAATGATAGTCTTACTCTGGAGGTGAACACCAGGGGATTCTAAGATAATGCTGAAATTCTAGGCTAGAAGCCAAGGACAATGGCACTGGGTTTTGATCCTACTTCATGTTCTGGCTTTGTGGGAGCCTAGCCAGCTTGGATACTCACCTTCCTAGACCTGGATGGAGGGGGGAGGACCTTGGACTTTCCACAGGGCAGGGAACCCTGACTGCTCTTCAGACTGGAGAGGGAGGGGGAGAGGAGTGGGGGGAGGAAGAGAGAAGGGGGAGGAGGGGAAGGGAAATGGGAGGCTGAGAGGCGGCCGAATTTTTTTTTTCAATAAAAAAAATAAATAATAAAAAAAAATAAAAAAAAAAGAAGCATTTAAGTGGGTCATGGCCCACAGGGACTGAACTTCTTCCCTAGCTAGTAACTATTCACCAGAGCACAGTAGAGCAAAGGAAGAGTGCTTTCAAAAGCTCCCAATTGATTGTAAATGAAACAGAAAGAAAAGAGAGAGTAGACAAGTAGGTAGTAATTCTGGGAAGAATATCAATAGAAGTAGAAATGTGGTCTACATACATTGTATGTGTTCATGTATGTATGTAGCTTTCAAAACATTAATAGAATTTTATGTTTGCATGTATGTGTTCAGTCTTTGTCACATCTACTTATTCCTGGAGGAAATTCAAATATTTGGAAGTTTTGAAACACCATATTTTTAATATTCTGACTAGGCCTGTGTTCAATGTTTCTCACAAGGTTGTACAAGACAATGAATTGATAATAACATGAAATAAGTTATACAAGAATATATCTGTTAACTAAAAAGTTTCATAATAATTAGTAACAAATAAGAGCAAAAATTAACTGCCAAGGTAGACAATCTACAAATAGGTGTAAACATAAACAGCCTGTCTTCACTAATCCCCTTTTAACTCTTTCTAACTCTGTTGCTTCAGTGAAAACCAATCTGGTGTACAACCCACAATTAATGAAATGCAGGTGTACTTGAGTTTTGCACTTGAAAAATGTGCTTATGTTGTTTGAAAAAATTAAAATGGCAATGCTACACCAATGTGAAAATCATCAGGTAACAGAAATATACTAACAAAGGATGGAAACAACCATCAGTGACCAGGTTGTGATTTCTATTAACAAAAATCAAAATCAGTATTGCAAAGAATCACTAAGGGTGGAATAATGGCACCCATTTCATGACAGTAACACAAAACTGTTTAATTGAAATTAAGGCCAGCTCAACAGGAGGAAATCCATTTGTGGTTTGGAAAAGTAGCCAACTTCCCAGGGCTAGCTTGTGGGTCTTAAAGGAAAATCTGCTAACATCACTTTGCAGAAACAGCATAATCCCTATCTGTTGTAGAAGGGCAGCTTGTTTGTTTCCCGACTATTTAGCCCTGACATAATCACACAGAAACCAAATTATTTGCAATACTGTTTGGACAATAGCCTAAGTGTATTTATGGCTAACTCATTATCTTAAATTAACCCATCTCTATTGATCTATGTATCGCCATGAGACTGTAACTTACCAGGTAAAGTTCTGGTGTCTATCTGGGGGGAAGGGAGGCGGGGGAAGAGAGGGAGGCTACATGGCTTCTCACCGACTCCTTTAAAATATATGTATTGGTTTAGCTTAGCAGTCTCCAGAATCAAATGTCTCTCTGCAGTCAAAAAAATTAAGAAAACACAATAGTATGTAAAATCAAGATACTCTGTAAATACTTTATGTGACTTATTTTGAGGTTTATTTTTATCTGAATCAGTCTTTATTGCATGTCTTCAATTATTTTTGAACAGGATTACTTTTAAAATGGTAAGCAGCTTGGTTGTAGTGGCCCTGGATGCTGGCCTCACCTCTCACTGTCTTTGAATATGGCAGAGGTACCTTTACTACCAGCTCTGGGACTGCTGGATAGGAGTCATTCTTACCATTTTAACTCTGTGAAAGAGCGTGCAGCACATAAACGCCTTTTATCTGAGTAAAAGCTAAATCTGCCATGCAGTGCATTGTTTAGCCTAGAAATAATTTGTGTATGACTGTGGGAATCCGTCATGCTGTCCTACCTGTGCACACCTAATAGACTTGATTGGACCACTTGTTCAGGCAGGGGTGCTGAATGGCAGACATGTTCTCAGCTACTTCCTGCCTAACCCTAATCAGGGATACAATGACTTGGGTCCAAAGTTTGTGGCTGGCAACATGTCATTTTTAGGGGAGACTATTTTTTTGTTTTTTGGCAGTCCAGACCTTAAATAATCACACAGAAACTGTATTAAATGCAATAGTGTTTGACCAATCGCTTAAGCATGTTTTTAGCTAGCTTTTACGTCTTAACCCATTTTATTATTTTATATTTTACCACAAGACTAGTTTTTACTGGTAAGGTTTCCAGACATCTGTCTCCTTTGGCAACAATATGGCATTTCTTTGACTGTACCTACTCTCTTCTCTTCTATCTGTTTAGAATTTTCACCTTGTACTATTCTGCACTGCAATAGACCCAAAACAGCTTCTTTATTAACCAATGGTATTCATAGCATGCAGAGGGTAATCCCTCTTCAGTAGTGGATTTATTGTGTTACCTTACAGAGTAATGGTTAGATAGTATATCCACTGGCATCTATTGATGAAGAACCTGAGAGTGTGGTAGACAGTCCACAAACCTAGATGATTTAGTCATTAAGATTGGCACCACAGCCCTGAAAAAATTCTAGAGGGTTGCTCGCCCGAATCCATGGAGGAAGACCAAACAAGCTGGGTAGACACAAAGGGTAGACAGAGTCAGCCCAAGAAGTGAAGGCTAGAAGGATTACTGCTTTGTACTGGGTCCACTTTATAATTGGGTTCATGGCTGAAGGGTCTTCCTACTCTGGTGAAGTGTTTTCCCCTCAGTTAGTCCTGGAACGCAGAGTTGTCCAGATATGTGTCTTCTCAATTTGTTCCAGATGCAACTGTTGTCGAGAAAACTGTCAAAGGTCGTGTCCTCTCAGTGCCACTTATTAGGATACTTAATACTGTGCAAGAGAGGTTTCTGCGTGTGGATTAGTAAAATAAAGCAACAATGGGTAACTGAAGATGAAAAAGATAAATAGAAGAATGATCACAGAGAACCATATATAAATAGAATTACTATGAATATTTGTATTAAATATATATTCATTCATAAATATATATATATATTCATCATCAGATACAGTATATTAAATAGGAGTCAAAAGGCATGCTGTTTAATATCTTTGACACTCAGCACAGACCACTTCTGCAGAGCTCAAAGTAAATGTTAATGCCTTTCTTTTTTCCTACAGAATAGTATAATTTTGTTATGTTGCATTCAGGCTTCAAAGGGTTGTTTACATCAAGTCTATCTGAACATCAAAATATTGAGCCATGTGAAATATCAAACTATCTATAAGAATATGAATGTTTGAGGTGTAGTTTCCTATAACATTTGCTATTTTAAAATATGAATATAACAAAAGTTTTTGACAGTATTCATAATCTTTGAAACATTAATAATGCCTTAGATATATCATATTGTTCAATTTTCAAAATTTCATTCACAATTGCTTAAATAATCAAAGTTTAAGAAATAAATTATGTTTCACAAATTATAAAAGCCAAACCTACAAATGAATATAGATCATAAGAAACTTTCTCTATCAATAGAGATTTTAGTGAGCCAGTGAATGGTATGCTCAATGGTTATTTATTATGGGATTTCTTTCTCAGTACTCCTTTGAGTTTTTTATCTTTAATTTTACAAAATATATAAAAAAAAGTTGCAAGCCCAATAATCCATCCCACGACTGCTTCCAAAGGCAAAGTACATAATAGGATTTGAAAGTTTCTGGCTATCATTTTAAATGTGGATTTGACTGTAGAGTCTTTTTTTTTTTTGGAAGTAGCTTTGGTGATCACAAGTAACAAATGCATGAATGCTTAATCAATATGGGTAAAAATTTTAATAACAATGTTTACAGAATCTCGACTGGGCTTTCTTGAAGAACTTTTGGTGCTGACATCCCAAAGGATGCCTTCTTTGCTTTTAGCTCTCTCTTTTGTGAATGAAGACCACTCTGTAGTCTATTATCCATCCTTTGATAGTGATTTTATTTTCCCGTAAGCTCTCGGGCATGTTTTTTTTTTTTTTCATTAACCACACCACAAATGCTTATTGGTCACCTAGATGCTGAGCATTCTTTTTAAACATTCTCTTTAAGGCTTGTGGTATTTAATTTCTTTGTTCTCACTCCAGCTGCAGCAACATCAAAAATGTACAGCAAATGACAAGCATGTCTTAATCCCTTTCCTTTACTCCTTGTCCCTAGCACTTTTGGATCCTCAGTTCTATTTTAACCACCACCTTATAATTCATAACTTCTCCCATAACCCAATACATTCATTTACACAGTCATCTTTATCCCCTGCTGCTCCTCTGTCAGCTCCTTGCATGAATCTGCAGAGTTGACTTTACTGTGCTCTAACTCACAATTCAACCTATCAGGAACTTGCTTATTTTTTGCTTCTTATTTTAAGCAAAACAACATCATGAGTTTTATGAATCAAAAGACTAATGAGCCCATCTGTCATTTTCTGCAAGAATGCTACAATGAATCACGTTTTCTGGCTTTAACCAGTACTGGGAAATTACTACATGTAAATAGACTCACCAAGATGTCAAAATAAGAGTGGTGCATGAAGCTACTTCTGTATAGTTCTCTGAGAAGATTCCCTGCATTTAAAACTTTATTAGACACCTGGGAGCAGTCTGGGTGCTGGTATTTAAACTAAGTCTTCATAATTGTAAGAGATATCAAAGCGTATTGAAGAGTTGGAAAATAGATTTTTCTCAAGATAGCAAAGTTATAAGGTTTGGATGTCATGGCTGAGGTAAATGAAAGTGATGTGAATAAATATAAATCTGGGTATGGTGATACATGCCTTTCATGTCAGCACTCAGAGATGAAGAGGAAGAGGGATCTCTGAGTGAGATCAACCTGGTCTACAAAGTGAGCTGCTGGACAGCCAGTTATACACAGATAATCTTTTTCTGATATAACTAGTTAAGACTTTTGAATTAAAGGTGAAAATATAATCATTAATCCTTTGAGGACATGTAAAGATATTTTCTTATTTAAATATTTGGCTGTAATTTATTCCTTTACTTGTATGTCTCCTCTTTCCTTCCATCTTGGCTACACACTTAAGAATGGTTCAAAGAAAGAGACTAAATGATGATGATAATGAAATCAAATATCAATAAGGAATGCTAACTGCAGTGAGCTATAGTTTCTTAAACACACTAAGCATCACATCTTAACATCAAGAAACAGCTCATTCTATGTTACCAAAAAACTTCTTTGTTTCCTAGAGATGTATATCGAGGTATATTCTATTAGAGAAAAAGAATTTCTGAGGTATAGAAAATAAATGGGAGATTATTTCAAAACTTAAACTCTTTGTTATATCTAATATCAATACCAAGGAATGAAGATAAAATTTATCAGTGTTTGCAGAAGATTATAACCTCTGCATTTAGAACACAAAAGGAGTAACTGAAGATCAGGAGAAACACAACTGTGATTAAAAACTATAGGGAGAATAACCTAAAAACAAGAACTATAACCTTATAAAGATTGAGAACCCATTCTGTACCTTGTTATGTTTTTCTCATAAATTGTAACTCCACATTTACTCCTACATTGAAAGACCTCAGTCCCAGTTAGTGGACCTGTTTGAAAAGGTTACTAGAAGGTTATTAAAGGTTACTAGAAGATGGACTGAAGTGCTTATGTCACTGGGTCAAAATTTGAAGCTATATATACTGACTCTACTTCCTGTTTGCTATCTACTTCCTGGGTAGAGTGTAATCATCCAGATTCCCAATCCACCACGACGCCTTTCCTGCCTGTTACTATGTCTTAGAGATCATGACAGGAACTATGAGTCAAATTAAACACATTCTTCTTTAAGTTGCTTTTGTCTGTGCAATTTATTTCAACAAAAGAAATGAATCTAATACAAGTATCCTTCCTTGAGTAACCTTCACAAGGAGTCAGAGCCCTCCATTGTGATACTGCATAAAAGTTTGACCCAAATAAAAAAACTAAAGTAACTGTGCCAATGTAGATTTATATCCACAGAATCATATACCATATTGGTGATCAATAACACGTTTGAAATCCACAAAGACACCCAATGCCCTTTTATGAGCCTCCTCATTTCCTGGATACCATTTCACAACCATCTTCCAACTTTTGTAAGTTTCTCTTGTTGCAATCTTACCAAAAGTACTCACAGGTGGATATTTAAAAAATAAAATTAAATAAGTTTAGTGAAGCAGGCACAAAGAAGGCTGCTAAATTTAGTGTTGAGATTCAAATTACCTGAGTTACTTTAAAAAAAAATCTGGTATCTACTAGATTTGATGCATGTGAAATCTCAATTATCAACTTGAATAGTTCTACACGTCACCAGAGAGATGGGGGTCTCTGGGAATGCCAGAGGGGTGTTTTATTAATTAGGTTAATTGTAGTGAGATGATCTATCCAACTACGGGTAATGACATTCCCTGGGGTGAGATCATGGACTGTATAAAAATGAGAAGCTGGGGAGGGCATTCAACACTCTCTTTCTCAACAGTGGATGCAAGGTGGCCAGACACTTCAATCTCCTGATTCCCTGATTTCTGCACTGTCAAGCTATAATTATAAATGAACTCTCCCTTAAGTGGCTTTTGTTAAAGTACTTTATCAAAGTATTAAAAAAAAGTAACTAATACAATACATTAGGTTAATAGTATAAAAGCACTTATTGTACCTGTTGCCACAAATTATATTATACTCAGAATTGAGTATAATAAAGGGTTATTTATTTAGGGGTAGACTCACAGATCACAGGTTGTCTGTATGAATGGAAAACAGGAACTGAATCCAACAGCCAGAAGTAAGAGTGCACACAAGCTTTATGACTGCATTTATAGTATATGAGATCATGCCAAAGTGGGCTGGTATCTTAAAGACTATTGACTGAAGAAGTCCCTATGACACCTCCTCCTTTTGTCTAAATAAGAGAGTTCTAAGCCTCTTATACAAAACTATATACAATAAGAACAAATATTGAGTATAAACAATTACAGCCAGCATAAGCAACACCAAGCAAGAAACATATGCTAAATGTTTCAATAATTATCCTACCCTAAAGATTCTAAGTCTTGCATTAGAAATAGCTTGGGGAAGTCATAAAAGAAGAGTAACTACATGTATATAGTCTTCAACCTCATCAAAGATCTGAGAAGGGGATTTTCATGCCAGAGCAGACATGAGACAACAAACTCCAAAGGAACAGGTACAGGTGAGCAACTGCTGAGTGAGTGAGCCAGAGACAGAGACCATTGAGGCTCCATACATGAATCTGAGACCTTCAAGGGGGTAGACCTAAGCCAGGACCCCTGTGGGTCTGGGAATGAGTCTAGGACCTCCAAGGATCTAGGCCTGAGCCAGGACCTCTGCAAGTCTAGGTATGAATCTGGGACCCCCAAGGGAGTAGGCAAAAAACAAAGATTTCTGCAGGTCCAGGTGTAAGTCTGGAATATCAAAGGGAATAGGCAGAAACCAGAAACATCCTCTGCTCTGAGCATGAATTGGGATCTCTGAGGGAGTAGGCCTGAGCCAGGTCCTCTGCAGGTCTGGGCACATCCAAGCCTAGGAACTCCAAGGGAGTAGACCAGAGCCAGAGTCCTTTATAGGACCAACCCAAAGTCAGGGACCTCTGCAGGAACAAATCCAGACCAGGGACATTTACAGAAACAGATCTGAGCAACAACCTAGGAAAGAGCAGGCCTGAGACAGCAAACTCCAAGGGAGTGAAGCAAAGTCTGGGAGCTTTGAGAGACCTCCAAGAACACAGAGTGACTAAAGCGATAACTAGAACCATGGCACTGACTGTACCAAGAAGAACAAACCATCTGAGCCTTTGATTCACTGGCACCTAGAAGATTAATCAACAGTATCACAGACAACCCCAACCACACCTATTAGAGGAAAAGATTAGTAGCAAAGGTAAAACACACACACCACCACAAAAAGCAACACAACCCCAGTAAAATCTAAAGACCCTACACCAGCAAGACTTAAACAACCAAATATAGATGAAACATAAGAAAATGACCTAAAAAATAATTTCAGGTTATATTTGAAACTCTTAAAGAGGAAATGAGAAATTGGCCCAAAGAAATGGAGGAAAAGACAAACAAAAAAATGTAAGACATCAGCAAATCCCTTAAAGAAAACCAAGAAAAAGCAATCAAACATACAAAAAGAAACTATTCAAGACTTGAAAACTGAAATAGAGACAAAGAAAACACAAGCCAAAATAATTATAGAAATAGAAATCATGCAAAAATGATCAGGAACCACAAATGCAAGCATGAACAGCAGAATACAAGAGATGGAAGAGAGAATCTCAAGCACTGAAGATACAATAGAGGAAATAGACTTATCTGTCAAAGAAAATATTAAATCTAACAAAAGCTTAACCCAAAATATCCAGTAAATATGGGACACCATGAAAAGGCCAAACCTAAGAATAACAGGTATAGAAGAAAGAGAAGAAGTTCAACCCAGAAGCACAGAAAATATATTTAACAAAATCATAGAAGAAAATTTTCCCAACCTAAAGAAAGATATACCTATGAAGATACAAGAAGCTTACAAAACACTAAATAGACTGTATCAAAAAAGACCCCTCACCACATAATAATCGAAACACTAAACATACAGAGTAAAGAAAGAATATTAAGAGCTTCAAAGGAAAAAGTCCAAGTAAATATAAAGATAAACCTAAAAAAAATAAAAAAAGATAAACCTATCAGAATTACACCTGAGTTTAATTAAAGACAATGAAAGCCAGAAGGCTATGTTCAAGCATTATGCAAACATTAAGAAACCATGAATGCCAGCCCAGGCTACTATACCCAGCAAAACTTTCAATCACCATAGAAGGACCAGATTTAGCCAATACCGAGCCACAAACCCAGCCTTACACAAAATACTAGAAGGAAAACTCTAACCCAAGGAAGATGGCTACATCAACAAAAACGCAGACAATTGATTATCCCACAGCAGCAAATCCCAAAGAAGGGGAAAACACACAAATTAACATCACCAACAATGGAAACTAAATTAACAGGAGATAGCAATCACTGGTCATTAATATCTCTTAATATAAATGGACTCAACTCACCTACAAAATGGCATAGACTAACAGATTGGATATGAAAACAGAATCTATCCTTCTTCTGCACACAAGAAATACACATCAACCTCAAAGATATACATCTTCCCAGAGTAAAGGGTTGCGAAAAAATATTCCAATCAAATAGACCTAAGAAACAAGCAGGTATAGCTATCCTAATATCTAACAAAATAGACTTCAAACTAAAATCAATCAAAAGAGACAAAGAAGGACATTTCATATTAGTCACAGGAAAAATCCATTAAGAGAAAATATCAATACTGAATATCTACGACCCAAATACAAGGGCACCCTCATATGTAAAAGAAATACTTCTAAAGCTTAAATCATACATTTAACCCCACACAATAATAGTGGGAGAATTCGACACTCCACTCTCACCACTAGACAGGTCAGACAAAAGGTGAACAGAGATATAAGGGAGATAGCAGATTTTATGACTCAAAGGGACTTAATAGACTTCTATAAAATATTCCATCCAAACATAAAAGAATATGCCTTCTTCTCAGCACCTCGTGGAACTATATCAAAAATTGACCACATACTCAGTAACAAAACAAACCTCAACAAATACAAAAAACAATCAGATAACCCCATGTATATTATCAGATCACCATGGTTCAAAACTAGTAGTCAACAGCAATACTAATTCAAGAAAGCCCACAAACACATGGAAATGAAACAATGTTCACCTGAATCATCAATGGGTCAAAGAAGAAACAAAGGGATAAATTAAAGACTTCCTAAAATTCCATGAAAATGACCACACAACATACCCAAATTTGTGGGACACATTGAAAGCAGTGTTAAGAGGAAAGTTTATAGTGCTAAATGCCTACATAAAGAAGCTGAGACCTTTAATATTTGCCATTCCCAGAGGAAATATTTCTAGGAATTCCTTGTCTTCAATCTCTTCTTAGATGTCCTATTCTACCACAATTAAAACATTTGGCATTTTGATGTCTCCTCATACCTTTGGAAATTGCTTCTCCTACCCTAGCCTTAGTATTATAGTCAAATGTTTCAATGTTCATTGTATGTAGGATTCATTCATCCATTGATGCTGATCTAACCTTTAAAGGCCCAAGTATCTTTTTGCATTCTAATTTGGTGTTTTCAAAAGCCAGATATTTAATAAATACTCATATAGCTTTTGGGTCAGTTACTACTATTTGTACAGCCTTAATTAATTTTTGTAAAAAGTCCCAAAAGGGTTCTCTTTGGCCCTGAATAACTCTGGTATATGATTCAGTTCATTTTCTTAGTTCTTGAATCCTATCCCAAGCATTTAAGGCTGCTGTGTGGCATAGGAACAAGATGTGTTCATTGTAAAGGACTTGATCCTTTGGGTCAGCATAAGTGTACTTGCCAAAAATTTGATCTTGGCAAGTCTCAAGACCTTTTGTTTTTCCCTGTTGTCCTAAAAGTTTGCCTCTTCTCACCAATAGCATTTCCACAGTCATTGTGGCCCTACTTCCAGGACTGCTGAAACTAATAGAAACCAATTGTGTGAGGTAACCTTACTGCTGGAAGCCCACATCTTTACCACCTCCCTAACAAATTGTGAATGCAAGCCATTAAGTTACTACTGCTTGTTTAATTTCTTTTAGATAGTTCATACCTATAGGTATTCACTACATTCTTTGTATACTTTTGAGCATTTAGAACTTGATGTTTTTTTCAGAGGTGATTACAGGTTAGGATGCTAAAACTTTGGGTAAGCCATGTCTGACTCTGACATGTACTGGTGATGTTACACCCTGTCCTTTTACCTTCTCTCCCTGCTCAACAGCTCTGATAATTTACTCAATCATATAAAATCTTTTTACTAATGTCTTTTGTAAAGCCTGACTAATTGCCTGTATATATTTTTAGTGATCTAACTGACATACCTAGCCTCTGGTCTTCACTTTGCAAATGTGATTCCAGGTATGAAGTTTTTTCTTTAAAGACAAAATCTCATCCTTGAACATTATTTCTATAGCCTGCGTATTACCAACCTGGAGAGATACTCTATCTGCTAACCTATCATAACTTTTTAACAGATTTTGATTTTCAAATTAAACATTATGAATTCTTTAAGATAATTTCTCAGTAATTTTGTCTGTAAAATTAATGTTATCTTTTTCAGTGTTATTTTTATGTAACTTTTGATGTTTTATGGTATTAATCCTGTCAGCTAGCTATTTATTATTAGTCTGTAAAGACTATATCATTTCTCAAGGTGCCTGATTCTTGACTCTGTTAAACTTGACTCTGTTTAAACTATTATATTGCTAACAAAATGTTTTATCAAAAGAATCTTAGTCACAATTTTAGAAAATAAACTGTTCCATAAATAGACATGCAATAACAATTATAGAAAAATGTCATGAATTTGAAAGGACGCAAGGAAGAGTACTTAAATGGGTTTAAATATATTCAAAATATGAGTACATCCCCAAAGAGTGTGAAAATTGGGTATCCCATCCATTTTTCTGCAATGAAACTACATAGTTACCTTCCAAGAAACACAGTGATTCTGGCATTTCTAATATATAAACCCTGGTTATAAATATCAGTGGACTCTAAGAATGAAAATAACTTACTCAAAGAATCCTTTTGCTTTAAGCAAAAGAATTCTAAAGATGTTCTTTATTGTTTAGGCAATTTCTATGTTCACTCATATTGTGTTGGGAAAATTCAGTGAAGTTAGACATTACTATAGAGCTGCTAACAAGAAACAATTTTTTCTAATTAATATTTAGTATTTGGAAGTCAATGACATTTTGTGCATACTGTTTCTCTTTTAAAATAAGTATAAAACACTGACAGCAATACATAATCAAGGTCTTAAGATACCAATTGTCACTTCTGCACAATATTCAAACAGAGAGTCCATTGAAAAAGTTTAATACACTGTGCTTTTGGTTACATTTCAGACCATCAGTGATTTCTTGAGTCTGTGGTCTAGTGTATAATAGTAGAGTGCTTCCAAGTCAGACATTTATACTACTTGTTAAAAAAAATTCTGAGTGTCTCACTAAGCTCTGCAAATGTTGAGAACTTAAGAATACAATAGAAATTCCTGTGAATTCACAGTGTGCTTCTGCACTTCTAACAAACTTCTGTGTGAAGTTCAAGGATTATGCTTTATTTAAGGGACAGCCATCACCTCCTCAAAACATCTTGAGAATTTTCTTAGATATGAAGTTCAGAAAGTTCAAAAAGCACCAGGAAGTTGTTTGATAATGCATCACTGGGACACACTGTGGTTGATGTCTCTAATCTGACAACCACCCAAAGTGATAGCAGCATGGTGGCCCCAAGGGCAGTGTCCCTACTGCAAAAGCCCAGCCATGCTGCTTGTATCTCTCAGATACCAAAGCTTGTTTCTTATAGCAGCCAGATCAAATAATCCTCTCATCAATCCAGTGTGATGGCATTGAAATGGACAGAATCACCAGGCCAAAAGGCTAATTATTCTAGGTAACCTATAGATTTTCCTAAGTACCAAGCGCCTGCATCACCACCTTCAAGTTTTATTTCATTTTCTAAAGTGTAGAAGATACCATTTGAGGGACCATGCAAAACAGCAAGTTTCCTTCTTTTGTGTTTTATTCAACCACAGACCCACACTTCATGTATCTAATAAATATCTGCTGTAAACAAGGTAATGGTGACTATAGTGGTCTTGTCTAGGGTTGTTCTAATCACAGTCATGAAATATTAATGCTAGATAACAATGTTGTTATGAATTATCACAATCACATACAGGAGCTGACACATGGCAATATTATTGGCAAAATCTAAAAGACAGTATTTGATTTCCAGATTAGTATTTTGGAAAGAATTCTCGTGTTTGCCATACATATATATGTTTCTGTTATTATTTGTTCTGTCAGGAAAACGTAGGTAATGCTACATTTACCAAAAAGAATGAGTGGCACATGTCATAGTGACACACAGTCAACACCCATTCTTCACTCGTGTGTGTGTCTGTTACTGACTAGCTATAGTTATGAAAGGAGACACAGCAGCCTCGTTTAAGACAGTGTCTTTCTTACAACATAAGTCAAATACTAACTGGTTTTACTCACTTTATTAGCCAAATGAAAAAAAATCATGATAGAGCTGATGCATATTCCACATATTGTGAGAAGCACCAGGATTGTCGGGACTAGGCTTGATGTCAAGGAAGCAGAAAGCAAACTTTTATAATTGAGAATTATATACAGCATCTTTTGTACTTCTAGATGTTGCTACAGTTGCATACCATGAATAACACAACTTCAATAGAATGACGATGATTAGAAACAATTGCCTATTACATCCATGTTGATTCCAATTTCAACCAACTTTTCTAACAGTTATTGATCAAGACTGCTTTGAATACATACATCATCATTGTCTCTACTCTGACTAAAAATGCAACTGTAAATAAAAGGCATATTTTTATAATGAATTGATTATGGAGCAAATCATTTATTGATCAAATCACAGAAATATTTGGCAGTCAAGTTAGGGTTAAGAAATCAGGGAGGTTGTCACAGTCTCTGTGTCAGAAAGAGACTGCAGTTAATACAGTCCTCAAGGGTAAGAAGATTTCTTGGAAGTTTGCTAATACAGCTTATCTGAATGGTGCATGCACTCGATAAAGCTATTCTCATCAAATGGTGACCACTGACACATCTACATAAATGACTGATTAAGGAGCTCTAGAATACAGTACTGCTGACAGGATGTTCTCATTCTGACTGCCTACAGACACAGGAGAGGAACTTGACAAGACATGCGGAACTAAAAACAGAATAAATCCCTTAACTCTCATCCATAACCCACAGAAGCAAGATATCCATTTGACCCTGTATTTTAGAAGTTGTCTTCCAACTAATTCCAAGCACTAAAATGCCTCCTGGGTTGAGTAAAACCAGAAAAAAAAAAAAAAAAAAAAAAGGTGTGCTCAGAGGAAATTAAGTAAATGCTACATTTCATGACCAGAAAAACACATGCGCAAGACATTTGATTATCTTTCAGCTGAAAAAAGAAACCAGATTACAAACTAAGTTTTCCCCTAATGTGCTTGGAAGTCTAAATCTTTCCCTACAGCAGTACTCCTTAAGGAAAGTTAGACTGTTTTAAAAAAAGAATTTTAAAAATTTATATAGATTTTGCAAATATATTATTACTTCACTTGTGTGTGTTTATGAACACATACTTATACATTTAGGTAAAAATAAATATGTAAATCTGATTATGTATATCTGTATGTACCTATGTTGTCTATATATAAGTACTTGCGGTTATAAATAGAGTATTTGAGTATTTGTTTTTAATATATATGGGGCTGTACTTTTGACAGACATAAATAACTGCTTATAATAGCATTGCCCTAATTATTTTACTTATATAGGTCAATTCCCATTGATCACAATTAGCTTCTGACAATCTATTTAACTCAGTTTACTGAAGAGATAATTTTATTTTTCTTGATCAAAAGCTAGTAGCAGAAACAGACATCTGAGAGGTTTGGGCTCTATTTTTGTCAGAGGGTTATTGAGAGCTTGAATTTAATTAAGTTGTGAACATATCAGTCTTGCTCAGCATAGATAGTAGTTTGTGTAGCAGGAATCTTAAAATGTTTCAGGAAATAACTTCTCTTATTTTCATTCCCTACCATAGAATCAAGCGTTATTAGCCATTATAATTGTATATTTCATTTCATGACTGCTGTGCTACATATTCACAGTATCTTTGTTTAGTCTTTATCCTCAGAGATTCTGCCATTATACCTGTCTGTTAGCAATAAGAGAAACTTTACAATAAAGGAGTGGACACGGTAAGATTATGCATAATACTGATATCATTTATTGCTGTCCTCTTACCCTCACAGAGTAGAGGTAATTTGATTGGATTATAATGCTTTTATGAGAAATTATAAGAAACAATTTAAAAGTAGAAGAGTTAGACACAATGGTAATTAGGACTACATGTAACACAAAATTTAAGACTCCATTTTGGAAGATGTTTCAGAAAAAATTGGGTGAATAACAATCAATATGAAATTGAAACAAAGTTCAAATTGTGTATATAAATACTAAATTTACAATTGGTCCAGATATAAATTGATTTACCTGTTTATCATTATTTTGAAAATGGGGTAATGATTGAGATGTATTATTCCAGTCAGTCTGGCATGAGTTGATTTTTCTTTTTTTGTTTGTTTGTTTGTTTTATTGTTTTGTTTTGTTTTTCGAGACAGAATTTCACTGTTTAGCTCTGGCTGTCCTGGAAATTCCTTTGTAGACCAGCCTGGCTTCAAACTCACAGAGATCTGCCCGCCTCTGACTTTTGAGTGCTGGAATTAAAGGTGAGTGCCAGCTCCGCCCTGTATAAATAGATTTTTGTAAACTAAGATCTTATAATCTTGTAAAAGCAAAGTATATAAAGCAGAAATATAGTTCCACAGTATAAAAATATATATGAGGTGCTATTGAACATATTTTTGAATGAATGATTCTATTATGATAAATATCAAAAAATAAAGTCATTATCCATCTGGATATTTTAAAGCCAAAAACAAGATGGATGATTATTTTAAGATGTTTTATCAAATGGTTCAGAAAATTTATAAATCTACCAGAGTTCTCAACGTTTTAACCAAACTTTTGAAAGAAAGCAATAACATTTTCACCTTGTTATATGTACATTCATTCTATCTACATAGTTACAAGGGGATAATGTACTTCAAAGACTACTAAAACCAGATAAAATAGTGTTTTCAAAGTAAATAACCTGAAATTTCTAGTGATTTTATGTATCACATATTATCTGTAGTTAAGAATACAACTTGGTATAGTTAGAAGTAATTCCTGAAAAACTTAAGAAGACAGATATCAAAAATTCAAAAAAAAAAAAAAGAAAGAAAAAAAAACACAGGGCATTAAAAGGAACTTTGGGAGAAACTAATATGCCTAAAAATTTACCTGTAGTGACATGTCAGTGACTGCTTATGCCTAGACATAGCAACTTCTTCATATTATACACCTATAGTACTATACATATCCCTATGAAACACATAATAAAACATAAAAAAGAAAAATGGGTAAAATGGGAAAATCTCAAAGGATACCATGAAAAATGTCCAGATAGATACCTCAGTTTTAACACTTTAGTGGGTGTCTGTTTAGTTCAGGACTGATGCAGTTCTGTCATGAAAGCCTTGCTAAAGAGGAAAATGTCATTAAACCTATAACTGGAGATTCCCTGCTTTCAGATTAAAAAAAAGGATCACCTTCTGAACAAATGATTTTCATTTATACCATACCTTTATAATTTAATTCTAATCCATACTCATAATTCTCATTACACTGTGTAAATATAACAAAGAAGTATCAAGAAAAGGAAACTCTAATTCATTGCTATGTAGGTATGACACTTACAAAGGACCATGATGTGTAACTTTACACTGATAGTCACAAATAGTTTCTGGAACTGCTGCTTAGCCCATTTGTCACCTTCAGAAGAGAAAAATTTCAGCAAGGTTACCTTGTGTCATTTTTGCATTCTATCTTACTCCATGAACACATTCAAACCGAAGGAAGATTGAAGATGATAATGGATGGCAAAACCCCAGTGTTACTAACCCGAGTGGGGAGTGTGACCCTAGAGTCATTGATGCTACAGTTATGTTTGTGGGTTTTACTGTGTGCAATTAACTATGGATTGATCCCATGAATACTACAGTCCTGACCCGATCATTCCATTTTGTCTTAGATACCTTTCTGTTGTTGTGACAAATGCCTCACAAAGTTAACTACAATGGAAGAATGAATTCCTGTGGCTCATGGTCTCCAAGCTCAGAGTCAATGGTCAATTAGTCCCTTTGGGTGGTAACTGTAAGGAGGTGGACATTGATGGAAGGATGGCAACTGGGAAGCAGAGAAATAGAGAATGCAGCAATCAACCGTCCCACTGAAGGGCCCACCCCGACTTCCTAGCACTGGACCCTACCATCCAGGGACTGCAGTCTTTCACAGGCTTCAGATCATGACTTACTATTAAAGCCATTCACTGGATGCCATTTAAAATACAAACCAAAATGAGCCTATATAAAAGTCACTAAATATTGAATAACCTCTCTAATAACCTATTGTTAAAAATATAACTCAATGTTCAGTTTTCCTGTTTAGCTCTCTAATCAGCTCAACTTGACCTGTCTCTCTCATTGATTTTAGAGTTATTCCTGCAAAAAAAAAAAACACTAGCTAGCTTCCCGTTACTGTGAGTTATTTTATTTTCTGTGTTAACGGTCATATTTTTAGCAGTCACGATATGATCATGGAAGCCTTAACTAAGTACATAATTTGGGGTACAACATTATGTTAACAAAGATTTACATACTCAACCACTATGTTAGATAGCTCGCATAAAGGTAAGTAAATAATATTTATATAAAATTCTGTAAATATAAGTGAATAATATTCATATAAAACTATGTATTAACCCAATACAAACTAATCTATAACATAATACTAACCTCCAGTGAACTTATTTCAGTGGCATATAAAAACATCTAGTTTGAAAACTTACTTGGAAATTTTGAGGTGTAAATCAGAACAGAAAACTTGTTTTCTTAACTAAATGGTGCCTTAATTATCTCTAACATTCTTCTTTCTTTTCTGCTTTTACATTGTTCTTTTATTTAGGAAGAAGAAAAAAACAAGAAAGCTCTTGGGCTTGTTTTAATGAAAAGACAGAAAACTTAGCAAGATAATATAGAAAACTTGTTCTTTGAAAAAAGTAAAACTGAATGTCACAGTTTGGGGATGATAGCAGGGCAATTAGAGAAAAAGAACGCTGAGAAAATTTGACAAGTAGGCTCACTCTTTTTCAATATCAGAAAATCCTTTGACCTCCAGGCAATAAAATGATTAAAGTTAAAAAGGAGCATGGTGAGAAGATAAACCCTGCCTGAGCTACAGATGCGGCTGGCACAACAATGTAAAATCATGGGGTTGAGAATTGGTTAGGATCCTGGATACACAGGGGACTGCTTTGAAAATGACCTAAACTAGCAGTTGACAGGAAAGAACCTGCTGATACTTTTTCAAAGTTCCCTACTAACCAACTAAGATGCTATGAAAAGTGTGGTAACCCCTACCAGGAAGAACCAATCTCTCCCAGCCTCGTTCATTTTTCTTTCCTGAAATGCAGGTCTATTTTTGAATACTTCCCTGAATAGAGTTCTTTCCTTCAGAACAGTTAAGTGCAGTGCTATGCAGTTCAGTGTGTTCCGGTACAATACCCTTTATTCAAAACTTTTATAATCCACTTTACAGATAAAAGTCGATTAGGGAGATAGGCTTGGTGAGAGTGACTTTCATGTGACAAGGCAAGTAACCACCACATGTGGAGCCTGAACAAAGCCTAGAAGAGTTGGGAAGAGGAATTTGCATTAGCAAAGAGAAAGCAAATATGGTCTCACTGCAGTCAGATGGGAGAAGACCAATGAAAGGCAATACAATGAGAGAGAAAGTTCAGGGAGAGAGGAGGAGAAAGATCTTAAGAACATGTTTTAAAAGACATCATCTCACACCAATGAGTTTCAGGTGAATATCTGAACCATTTGCTTTCCTTTTAAATGTGAAGGCATGTGAATAATATGCTGTCTTTTGGAAGAACCGTAAAAATTATAAAGTCAAAGTCATGAAATTTCAAAATGAAAGGGATTTTGAAAATCAATACCTGCGTCCTCCAGATGAAAATTGGAAGCACAGAGTTTTACTGAAGATCCCCAGTCAAACATTAAAGGTCAGAGGCTCTATAGAGACAGCCTTGCATCAACTTATCTAGGGCTTCTGCACATTTCTTTATTGAATAGCAACCACATCTCTAACCAATTGAGTGTGCTTTGACACTCATAGACTGTCTTCTGCCTACAGCATATTTTAGGGGCAGCACTAACTCCTAAACAGAATGTAAAAAATGAACACAGCTATGGTTTAACAAGACTACAGTAGGTGCAAGTTTGATGGAGGAGTTACTTTCATTTAATAAAGAAACTGCCTTGGCCCATTTATAGGCCAGCCCTTAGGTGGGTGGAGTAAACAGACAGAATGCTGGGAGAAAGAAGCCGAGTGAGGGAGTCGCCATGATTCTCCCACTCCAGACAGACGCAGGTTAAAATCTTTCCTGGTAAGCCAGCTCGTGGTACTACACAGAATATTAGAAATGGGTTAGATCAATATGTAAGAGCTAGCCAATAAGAGACTGGAACTAATGGGCCAGGCAGTGATTAAAAGAATACAGTTTCCGTGTAATTATTTCAGGTAAAGCCATGCGGGTGGCCGGGTGCCGAGACGCAGCCCCGCTGCTCATATTACAACAGAGTGGCACCCAACGTGCTAATGAACTCCACGTAAAACCTGAGAGGGCTTAAAAAGGACACAGAGAGAATTTAAGACAGCTTTTTTGCTGTTTCTGGGTTGCATGCCGCAAAGAAATTGTCCTGACTCAGCAGCAGGAAAAAACTGGCTGTTTTAAAATGCTGGCTTTCTGGGTTGTGCCGCCATTGCAATCTCTGTCTGGCTCATGCGGGAGACAGAGCTTTTGAATGGAGCATTTGGAGTAAAGTGCTACGATTTGTTTGATGGCAACTAGACTCACTGTGTGCCTAAAAGGAAGTCATTTTGTGCTGCGGCTCAGAGGCACAAGCAGCTCCACCATGCTACTGGTGCAATGTGCAAGGATCAGAGGCACGAGCGGCTCCGCCATGTTGGACTGGGCGGGGCAAGCAAGCAGTACCTGTTTTTGACCTAGGAATGTCACAGCTTAGATTCTTAAGCGCTTAGCGATTTAAAAGCACAAAACAAAGTGCTCCTGGATAGTAAAAAAATTACAGATTCACAATAGAACTGATTCAGACACTGTTGGATGAATGTACGTAGGCTTGAGAGAGAGAAAAAAATATATATAAAGAATAAAGTTAATGTTTTAAAAAAAGGGTAAAGTCTTTAAAGAAACAGAGTACAGATAGTTATAGATTAAAAGAAATAAAGAAAAATAAGCCACGTAAAAATGGAAAATTCGCAGAGAGTCTGGATTCTTTGTATTATTGTGTTTTCTTTAAAATTTTTGACTGTAAAGGAGCTAAGTACAGAGAGACATTTCATTATATGGGCTGCCAAGC
Source organism: Chionomys nivalis (assembly GCF_950005125.1). Taxonomy (NCBI): domain Eukaryota; kingdom Metazoa; phylum Chordata; class Mammalia; order Rodentia; family Cricetidae; genus Chionomys; species Chionomys nivalis. The sequence goes on from NC_080088.1 coordinate 18,922,277, forward strand.
TAAACCAGAATGGATATAAGGGTATTATGATTTCAGAATATGGGTCTAAGGATATGATGCTTTGGAGAGGGTCTTCTTTTGTTTTCACAGAGGATGAGACTCTGTGGATTGTGTCTATACCAATATGGTATGATAGACCACGCCCTCCTGAAAGGTTGCTGTGAACACCTTCAGAAAATTACTTCACTCAACTGCCAACTGAGATGACCCTGGCACACAGGTTACACCATAAAAGATCTGAATAACAGTGCCCCCATACAGCAGGAAGCAGTTTGGAGAGAAAAAACTGCGCCCATATTCCCAAATATTGTTTATAAATGTTCTTTTACATTTAAAGGGGGATATGATATAGATATGAATAATTTGCTTTGGTGTGGATTTGAAGGTCAATTTTGTTATATGTATATGCATATTTCTAATCTTGATTAAGGTATTGTGACTGTATAGTTCATTTAAAAATGTATATAGGTTGTTAATGGATAATCATCGATAATTGTCAAGCTTTTAGTCATGTTAGTGAGATTTTCTAGATGTGCATAGATATATTTCAGCTAGATAGGCATTCTTCATATCTTTCAAAGACTGCAGAATATGGCATTTAATGTTTTAATAACTTAGGGCTTTTCATGACAATGAGACACGTCTGCTCCTGGCAGCACCAATCTACTTCAAGAGGATGATGGGCACCGAAGAGGCTCCTTAAGGAGTTTGATAGCCATTTGGGCATGAAACTGCTCATGCCTGGACTGTTGCATAAACTGGACACAAAGAACCCCCAGAAAAAGAACCGCTGAACTTGTCTAAAGGTGAGATGGTCTTTCGGGGTTCCTGACTCATGAAAGAGTCTACGAGACATTCTGCAGGACACAGCAAAAAGTGACTGAACTGTCTTTGGAATTTCCTGCTTGATGAAAATGTCTGCTGGATACTATGGGCCTGTAGGCTGAAGATGGATGCCCCAACGGTACAGAGGAACTTTGAGTGACTGTCCAGGCAGCGAAATGTCTCTGTCATTTCTAGAGTTTTGGATTTCTTGTTTACTTAGGTAATATTATATCCTTCTGGAGTCTTTGATGGAGTTGAAGAATGGATAGATAGTTATAGTTTTCCTTAGTTATGATAAGAGATAAAATAGATATAAATATTGTAACTGTAATTTTTACTTGATAACCATTTTGTTATATGTAATTTTACTATGTTAAAGTTAAAGCCTTTCTTTTTGTTTAAACAAAAAAAGGGGAAATGATGGAGGAGTTACTTTCATTTAATAAAGAAACTGCCTTGGCCCATTTATAGGCCAGCCCTTAGGTGGGTGGAGTAAACAGACAGAATGCTGGGAGAAAGAAGCTGAGTGAGGGAGTCGCCATGATTCTCCCACTCCAGACAGACGCAGGTTAAAATCTTTCCTGGTAAGCCAGCTCGTGGTACTACACAGAATATTAGAAATGGGTTAGATCAATATGTAAGAGCTAGCCAATAAGAGACTGGAACTAATGGGCCAGGCAGTGATTAAAAGAATACAGTTTTCGTGTAATTATTTCGGGGCATAAGCTAGCCATGTGGGCGGCCGGGTGCCGGGGACGCAGCCCCGCCGCTCTTATTACAACACAAGTTATTGCAACATATTTTAGTTTTCCAAAATCCATTTTTAAAACTGTATTCTACCACACATAGGATGTTGTAGTGTCTTTCAAAACTGTTGATTAAATGAATACTATGGCAATTTAAGGTTCTCATCGCACAGAAACTTTTATATGGAACACAAATTAATTTTTACACTTAGTCTTAATATAATTAAATTAATACCATCTTTAGATATTTAAACCAGACAGTGCATTTGGATAGGCATTTGGTTAATATGAAGTTGAATGTGAAACACAAAATACTTATTTCATAATCTACATAATTGTAAAAATCTAGTTATATTCTAGTGAAAAGCTCCTCATGAAAGGAAATATAAACAGAAATACAAGCAAACAGACCCAAAAAAGTACATGTGTACGATTTATCCATAAACAAGAATAAAAGACCTACGGGTTGGAGAGCTATCTCAGCAGTTCAGAGTTCTTACTGCTCTTGCAAAGGAGATAGGTTCCCCTGGACCCAAGTCTGAGGGCTCACAGCCTCTGTAATGCCAGCTACAGAAGATTTAATGCTCTTTTCCAATGGTCTCTATGGGCACCTGTACACATGTGCACACACCTTCACAGAAAGGAAAACAAAAAAAATAAAGATATTTAAAAATTTATATTTATTTTGCATATTTGAGTGTTTTGCCTGCACATATGTAAGGGTAGCAAGTACACACAATGCCAAAGGAGGCTAGACAATGCACTGAAGGCCTGGGATTACAGTGTGTAAGTCTGCCTCTGGGTGCTGGAAACTGAGCCATATCATATTCAAGCACAGCTCTTACCTGTTGAGACATCTCTCCAGCCCCCCAAATGAAAAAAAAATAATTTAAAGTAATTTGTTATTTTATTGAAAATAGACTTTTTCATAAAGTGTATTCTGGTTATGGTTTTTCCTTCCCCTATTTCTCCTAGTTACTTCCCTTCTCCCCTCCGTCTGGCACCACACCCTGTCTGTCTTTCCTTAGAAAACAGACATCTAAGGGATAATAATAAAATTAGATAAGATAAACAAAACAAAACAAATCTTAATATGATGAAACAAGCCACCAAAAAAAAAAAAATAAAGAGTCAAAGAAAAAGCACACAGAGCACATATAAAGGCAGAGACACATGTTAGCATGCACAGGGATGCCTTTACAAAACCAAACTGGAGCCATAATATATATGCTGATAACCTGTAAGGTAGAAAAATATAAATGAATAAAGCCCTGAAAACATTATGAGGTAAAAAAATCTTTCAAAGATGAGAGTAGGTTTTATTATTATGTTCATTTGTTTTGCTGTATTTTTTGTGTGTGTGTTTGTTGTTGTTGTTGGTGGTGGTGGTGATGTGTGTGTGTATGTGTGCGTGTGTGTGTGTGTGTATTTTCAGATTCTGAGCCACCCAACAATGGTAGGTATGAGTTCCATCTCGTGAAGTGGGCTTTAACACAAATCAGAACTTGGTTTATTACACCCACAAATGTTGTGCCACTATTACACTAGTGTATCACGTAGGTAGATCCCTCACTCTTGTAGATTGAAGGGTTTATAGCTAAATTGATGTTTTGTACTGTGTGGTTCTTGTGTGTCAACTAATATAAGCTGGAGTTATCCAGAGAAAGGGGCCTCAGTTGGGAAAATGCCTTAATGAGATACAGCTGAATGCATTTTCTCATTTAGTGATTAATGGAAGAATGCCCAGCCCATGGCAGGTGGTGCCATCCCTGGGCTACTGGTCCTGAGTGCTACTAGAAGGTGGGCTGAGAAAGCCATCAAAAGGAAGCCAGCAAACAGGATTCCTCCATGGCCTCTGTATCAGCTCCTGTCTCCAGGTTCCTGTCCTGCTTGAGTTCTTGTCCTGACTTTCTTTAATGATGTACAGCAATATGGAATTGTAAGCCAAATATATCTTTTTTGCTCCAACTTGCTTTTTAGTCATGGTGTTTTGTCACAATGGAAAACTTAACAAAGACGCCTTTCTTCTTTGGTAGCATACAGAGTACCTTCAAGTACTCTGAGCACTAGTCCATGAGAGTGAAGGCTCTAGGTAGCTACCAGCTCCATATTCAGTGAGTTGTTTGACTGTTGTCTTAGGCAATGGGGTCTTGTTATCAGTTTGTGGGGAGTCACCAACACCCTGGATTGGTTGGGTTTCAGGTGAACAGCTCAATTAGATGTAACCCGTTCCCAGGATGAGATGTTTCATTTGACAATGAGAAATGTCCACTTGAGGACATTTTCCTCATCGTCATATGTGTGCATATTTTAGGAAGCTTCTACTACATAAGGTTTCCACATAATGCATCAAATGCCCTTTCATTTTAGCTGTGCCTTCCCTTATTCCTCTTCACAATCCCCTCTTCCATTTTCCTCTTTGTTTGGTATTCCCAAATTCAGTGACATTCCTCCTTGACCATCCATAACTACTTATTCTATTTCCTCTTCCTGGGCAGATCCATGTCTCCTCCATGTCTCCTCTGAGGTCATATGGATTATGCCTTGGTTACCAATGAATTAATAGAAAGTGTGTATATGTGAATATATTTCTTATTTTTTTTCTAATCTGGGTTACCTCATTCAGGATGACTTTTTCTAGCTACATTCATTTACCTGAAATTTCATTTTTTAACAACTGAGTAATATTCCATGTGTAAATGTACCACATTTTCTTTACTCATTCATATATTGATTGACATCTGAGGAAAAGGCAGGTAAGATAAAGCAGGACTACCAGACTCAATTGACCACTGTCTATTGCCACTGTCAGTAAATAGGATAGGAAACCACAGAGGTTGCCATGTCCTATATTCTAATTCTAATTCATTCTAAGTAATGGACACAGAATATGTGGTAGTAATTATAATTAAGCAAGTGAAAGACTTGTATAATAAAACCTTTAAGACATTGAAAATGATATCTGAAGATGGAAAGATCACCCATGCTCATGGACCAGTAGGATTAATATAATAAAAATGAATATCCCATCAAAAGCAATGTACAGATTCCTTTTTCTCAAGAACTTCCTGGAAATTACAAGGTGGAAATGCAAATTGCAACTCTTGAAGGATGAAGAAACTTCATATTTCTAATATTCTCTTTGGAAGTATATCCTTAGGATTCTATAGATTTGCTTGATTCCTGTTATTATATCCCACTTTTCATCTCTAAGCTTATTAATTTGTATCTATCTTATCAGTTTATGGAGAGTCACCAATACCCTTAATTGGTTGGGGTTCAGATGTGTCCCTTTGGTGAACAGCTCAATTAGATGAATTTTCACTTAATTTGACTAAAGGATTGTCAATCTTATTGATTTTTCTCAAATAAAACAAAACCCAAGTATTTGTTCCATTGATTCTTTGTTATTTTTCATTGGTTGTTTGTTGTTTCTATTTTATTGATCTCAGTCTGGGTTATTTCTTGTCTTCTACTCCTTTTAGAAGTTACATATTTTAGGTTCTAGGGCTTTTAAGTATGGCATCCCTCCATTTTTTTTTAAATGTAGGAACTTACTGTTATAATCTTTATACTTAGAGAATCCTTCATTATGTCCCTCAAGTTTAGGTTCCTTGTATTTTTATTTCTTCAGTTTTTGAAAGTTCTTAATTTCTTTCCTAGGTTAAATTTTCATTCAGTAGTAAGTTGTTCCATTTCTGTGAGTTTGTAAGCTTTCTCTTCTTTCTGTTGTTAATATACAGCTTTAATCCTTGATTTCCAGACAGGATGCAGGGTGTTATTTCAACTTTCTTTTATCTGTGGAGACTTGCTTTGTGCTCAAAAATGTCATTTGGTCTTTTTCTCTTGCAGTTCTTAAAATTCTCTTTGTTCTGTGCACTTAGTGTTTGATCATCATGTGCTATGTGGTTTTTTTCTGTTGCAGTCTGTTTGGTTTTCTGTATGCTTCTTGTAATTTGATAGGCACTTCTTGTTGTAGTATAAAAACATTTTCTTCTATGATTTTGTTGAAATTATTTTCTGTACTTTTGACCTGCATTTCTTCTTCCTCCATTCCTATTCTTAAGAGCCTTTTAAATTATTGGTCTTTTCACAGTGTCTAAAAGTTCCAGAATGTTTTGTGCCATGATTTTTTTCTGAGATTTAACATTCATTTGATGGACATAGTCGTTTCTCCTATTTTGTCTCTAATGCCCAACATTCTCTTTCATCTCACATTCTGTTGGTGATACTTACCTCTGAGGCTTCTGTTTAAAATTCTTATATTTTAACTTACAGTTTTTCCTCAAGTGGATTGTCTTTCTTCATTCTAATTCCACTCTATATCTTGTACTGTTTTATTCATTTCTTCCCTCTCTTTGTAATGCTTCCATAGATTTTAAAAGTGGATCCAGTCATATCTTCTTTAAGGACCTTGAACATATGGATGACAGTTATTGTGAAGTCATTCTTTTGTGCCTCAGCCATATTGTCTCATGGCCTACTGTCGTAGAGTTGCTTGGTTCTAGTGGGATATATTGCCCTCGTTGTTATTGATTGTGTTTTAACACTTGGCATGTAAAATCTGGGTTTGGGATGATTGTACTTCTTAATACTGATATATGGTCTTTTGCTTACTGGGTGGTGCATAGACCCCAGGGAATGGTGGTAGATAGAAGGACAGGCCACAGAAGATGACTTTCCTCAAAGCTGGAGATAAGACAGCAGTATTACAATTGAAAGACATGAATTTTCTTCTAACAAGCAAGGAATGCCACTTTTTGTAGTGCTCATATTTTTAATGTTTTTGGTCAATTTCTTAATTAGATCTCTGTATTTACAGATACACTTTTCTGTATTTATCTGCATTTTTCTTTTTCATTTTGCCTGGTTTCGGTGATGTTGGGGTAGTTTGTTTTGTTTGTATTATTGTGTTACATTTTTGTTAATGTCTTGCTATCTGTACTAACTGAAAGAATTAGAAATTCTTTTTAAAAAATTTCCCCACTGTCTTTATTTTTATTGTATATACTTGTACAGAACCGAGAATTCCACAGTGCTGTTTTTGAGCAAGTGCATCACATACTTTGAGCACATTTACTGCACACTGACCTATATACCCACCTTCTTTCTTCCTGTTCCTTTTCCTTTTCTTCCAAATTCTATCCTTTCTATCTTCTATAAATATTTTGAATATTTATCAAGCAGTGTATAAAGCCTCCCCCCACATGAATTTTCTTTCACTCCTATCTGCTGAATATATCATCTCATAAATTCCTGCACCATTTCTTAGTCAGGACAAATTGAACACACCAGAGGGAAACGGTAATCTGGAGTCTCTCTCCCACAGTGAGTATGACTGTGTATTGACTAATGATCCTGCTTGCTCACAGTAACTGGGAGACCTTTGAACCTGCTCTTCTTGGCTCCTGCAAGTACTGGCAAGTTACTCTTCTCAGTTCCTATGAACATGACCACACCCAGGCAGCACTGGCTTTGTTTTCTATGTACAATTTTTAATTTCATCATTTCTCTAGTGGACTTTCTGAGAACTGTTTCTCAACTATTTATATTAAAACAGTGACCTAATTTATATTGTTTACAAACAGACACAGAAAGATATTCTCACAACGAATTCTCTGGCTTTGACTTTGGTTTTGGTTTCAAGAATTTTTTGAGTTACTGTTGGGTAAATTTATCAGTATAATTCTCCTTGTTTCATGCTATTTAAAACTCAATTGAAACTGTCAAAACTGTCAAAAAACACTGCATATTTCTTCTAAATTTATATGTAGTTCTCATGTATATCTACTCCACCTTGAATTTATTCATTCTAAGGCTGGGAGATAATGATCTAATTTTATTTATTTTTGCTGATAGATAAGAAATCAACTTACCCACATTCTTTGAATAGTGATTTTTCTTCATGTATTAACAATAATACTCTGTGTAATGTACGATGTTTTCCATGCACAAATCAAGTTGTTTCTGAGCTCTTTGTTTTGTGCTGAGCTGAATTTCTCATCCTTCACTGATCCTATATTCCCATCATTACAGCTCTGCAGTGAGTTCTGTTACCTGATAGAGCAGCTCTGATTTTACTTTGATCGTTTGCTTTGTACATTTTAAGACATGATCACATCCACTTGTTTAATGTCACACTGTCCTTCATAAGTTATTGTCTTTAACAAGATATTCTTCCACATACTTATTTGGACCCACTAAGCTATACATATCATGTGAAAGAAATTTTTTTCTTCTCTTATTGTTTGCCTTCCCTCCTCTTCTCCCAGTTCCTCCTCATCACCACCCACCCACTATTCCCACCCTCCAATTCACTCTTTCTGGGTTTCTGTTCAGGAAAGTGCAGGAATCCCATGGATATCAACAAGCACATGGCATATCAATTTTCAGTAAGACACCATGTGTTAACACTGGGCAAGGCATCCCAGTATGAGAGGCAGGATTCCAAATCTGAACTTTTATATTACTTCTGAACCAAAATACATACCTTTGGATTTTCAATTTTAAGTTTTATGTGTGATTTCTACACTTGTAATAGTGCTCATGAGCTCAATATTACCTAGCAGAATAAAAAGTATATGACTTACCCCAAAATAGATTAGTTGGAATTGATTGATTGAATAATTAATTGGTTGATTCATTACTGTGTAAGTTAAGAAAGTTCCAACTACACACTCCACTTTAATTATTAAAAAAAAAAGTTTCACTTTTCCAGAAAACACAGGTCTACAGTTACATCTAAGGACTTCTTAACCGGTTCTCTTGTTATATTGGTGTATTAAAGATAATAAAGTATGGGCTTGTCTTGGTGGTGCACACCATTAATCCCAGAATCTGGGAAGCAGAGCCAGGTGGATCTCTGTGAGTTTGAGGCTGGCCTGGTCTACAAAGGGAGTTTGAGAACATCCAGGATTGTTAGGATTGTTTCACAGAGAAACACTGTCTTTTTTAAAAAAATGATAAAATACACAAATAAATGAGCAAGGTCCCTCTGCCTAGCCTATTTTCTTAAAATAGAAACCAACAATCTGTTTTTATTAGGGTGATTAATCCCAGATACTGATAATTGCTTACATCACATACAGTAGCCATATGATACCTAAGTGAACTTTACTTTAAGTAAAATCAATACTGCTTTACATTGCGTAACTTCAAGAGTGACATCATAAAATTCACAAGACTTCTGTTTATTTCAATATTGTATCTAGGCACACATGCTTAACACATAAGAGAAATAGGGAAGTAAGAAAGGAGTAATAGAGGACTACAATAAGGTACAATTATACTGTTTATCTATGTGTGGTGTAGTTTGGAAGTTTTTACCTCCCTACAGAGGAATACTTATAATTGTGACCTGAATCACAGGGCAGAAGGTTGATCTGTTAGGAACACTTATGCAAATATCAAGTGCATTTCCGTAATGACCAATTTGTTTATCATTTTCATGTTTTTAATAGTTCTCAATGAGATTAAGGGTCAAGTTTTTGTTTATGGTATGCATTTCATTGCTCTTACCCTGACAAATGGCCTGTTCACATGATTACAATTTACAGCTCTAGACATCTGTACTCACTGTATCTTCTTAAATATTAACTGCCCCTTTTAAGGATACTGAATGTATGGAGACATACCATTTCCAGATGGACACACACAGGGCAATCACACTGAAGACTCTCAATATTAGCTTGAATGGTTGGTGACTTTAACATCCTTAGGAACTTGAGAGATTTTACTCTACAGTTAGTATTAAAGTATCAGTTTTGCTGATGTGGAAGACTATTGCCTCTCATAGTTCCTAAATTATCCATCCTTCAAAAAAAAAAAATGAAGTCAGACAGAAAGGTGGCCGCAGGACGTCATTCTCTCAGCTCTTTTGAGGCAATGCTTTCGGTTCTCTTCATTATTCTTATGGTTCTCTGTGCTGGGTTAATTGCAGTGTCCTGGCTGGCAATCAAGGAATCAGAAACAGGTAAGTCATGCATTTAAAAAAGAAACATGTTCTAAGTCAACCGTTGCTGTAATTTATTCATTACTTTGACCATACCACAAGATTTTTTTTGTTGTTTCATTTAAGTGGTTTTGGATATTTTACTTCACAGAATATTAAGAAAATCAGTTGGTATGTCATTTCCTATAATCTCAGATTCAAATTTGGGAATAAAATGTTTTACTCTTTTTGCAAAATAATGTTCAGTTTGTTTTTTATTTTAGAATATAATACAGTAGTTTTGCATATTAAAATGTCACAAACTATACAAGCTTATATACATGAAGAGTAAATGAGCACTAGTATCCATTTATATAAAATTACATTTTTATCTATTTTTCATCTAAAATGTGGCTAATAAGTTAGAGTGAACAAATTAAACATAAATAAATATAGACCTATAAAAATTTCATTCTACTTGAGAAGTAATATAAGAAAAAAGAAAGAAATTAAGTATTATTGTGTAGAACTATGCTAATGTGAGCCAAAACTTTCAAAGACATTCAAATATATCTTGGGCATCATTGGTATTCACGTCTCACCATACAGGTTATGTATGAATCTGGAACAGAGAACTTGAGGACTAGCTTGCTTAAATTAGCATCATTTGGGACAAAGGAGACATCAGATTCCAAACTGAACTCCAATTCTAAGAGTTTACTCCTAATTACCACCTATTCACTTATAAGATAAATAAATAAATCAAAATCATTACAATAGCCTGGATAGTAAAGATATTAGATACTATTTAATTTGTGTTTTAAAATAATGAATTGTATGTGGACAAATTAATTTTAAAAAGTCATAAACATGAGAATTTTCTTGTGAATCATCTTAGTTTTAGCAAGTATTTTGGGATAAGCTATTTCCCCTGACAGATTAATGTTTAAATTTGAAGATAATAAAAAGTTTTTTTTAGTTTTGTAGAAATAATTTTAATATAATTCCTGATAATTTAAATATAGCCACCTAGAAGGAATGTTCCTTTAGGTTAAACAATATTTGTAAGTGTTTAGAATGAACAATACACAAATTTCACTTAGTTTTAAAAAGTGGATGTTTTAGGATTATTTATATACTTCAAGTAACTTTAAAAAACATAATAATTTTGCAGTTCATAAAGGATATGTCATTTATTCTTTCTATAATAGGAATATTATTTGTAAATGTTGATGCAATGTAATAAGGAGTAACTCAAAATAAACAGAAATTTGAATTTAATTAATAATAAAACATCAGAAGAAATCAAATGTATTATAGTTATGTAATTTTTGTATTTATGAAAATATTGTAAAGTTTAACACTTTTAATTGAAATAGATTTATATCACATTCACCCTCTACTTCCTCCCTCAAGTCTACCCCAGATGACCTCCTTTGAAACCGTCTCTAGTCCCAACTCTCAAGTTAATGGCCTCTTTCCTTGACTATTATTATGTGCACATATATGTGTGTATATGTACAATTTTAAAATGCTGCAAAAATTATATAGAACTCTTATATAACTTTCATCAAACTTGTTGTTTTCTGTACATGCATATAAATTCTCTACTACAAAATTCACATTGCTATAATAATATTAACTGAATTATATTCTTTATTCAGATGGCTGGTTTCTCCATAATGTCTAGAATGCAGTTCAGTTCCATTCATACACAGACATGATAATAAAGGTCTCTGAGCCTCCTCCAACCAGACATCTCTTAACTCTTTCGCCATTTTCTGTATTTAAGTGGGAAGTTTTAAATGTAATTTAATTTGTTTGCAAAATAGGAAGTACATAAATGACAGTAAGTACATAATTGTTTAGGTGAAATGTTTAGCACTTAAGATATTAGCTTTAATATTTTTCTGAACAGGAAAATTATGTGTTTAAGAGAGTTTTGGAGTTATAGTTAGTCAAACGTATATTTAAATTTCACTCCCTTCATTGTTCATCTTTACTCCCTTAGGAAATTATGTCTTTCTAAGCCTCCATTTCCCTGTTGTAGAAAAGTAAAAATAACTTCTTATATCACATCGTTGTGAGAATTATTTAATGTTATTATTGTATTGACTAATAATTTTATCATTCATCTATCAAAGAAAATATTCAGATAGAAAGACTGTTTAATTTGTTCACCTTATCTTACATTATTTCCTCACTGAGACTGTATTTTCTACATTATTCTCAATAACTTCTCCAATGAAGATAGGTCCTGTCTAATGCCAAAAGTCACACATGCCAAATTTATAATTACTAGGATGTAAGAAGTGGCTTCAAAGCCGTGTTTCAAAGTTACACATGGACAGAAATCTTCACAGAAATTCACATGCAGCAAGCCAGCAGTGTACTGGAGGCTTGGGGTCCAAGAAACATCTAACAGCAGCTACACAACTTTTAATGGTCCGTTTCTCTCTATGCTTTCCTGATTCACTTCCCATAATTGGTAAAGTATGATTATGCCCTGTGACTTCCAACAGGAATCTCAATTTGAAAAGAAAATGAAAAAAAAAAAAAAACTGTATGACTTGACTTCAAAGAAAGGGAGAACGAACAATAGGAGAGAAAATAAGCCTATATTTTTAGTCTTTTAAAACAACCAGATATGTAAAAATTAAAAAGGAGAGGGAGTAGCTGGTTTTGAAAAGGGACCTTAAAGAACTGCACGTACTGGCTTTGTGGGAGCCTAGACAGTTTGGATGCTCACCTTACTAGACCTGGATGGAGGTGGGAGGTCCTTGGACTTCCCACAGGGCAGGGAACCTGGATTACTCTTAGGGATGATGAGGGAGGGGGACTTGATGGGGGAGGGGGAGGGAAATGGGAGGTGGTGGTGGGGAGAAGGCAGAAATCTTTAATAAATAAATAAATATATAAAATGACCACCTGAAAAAAAAAAGAAAAAACAAGAATTAAATAATTACAGGGAAAGTATATTAAATAAATGTTGTTGCCTTTATATCATAAACCGGGATGTAATATTTTCTCCTATTAATAACCAGGAGCTTTATTTCTTATTAATTCATCTAGATGCAGCCCTTGGAAAAAGTCATGAAGTCAGAGGGACATTTAAAATAACATCTGGAGTGACATATAATCCTAATTTACAAGACAGACTCTCAGCGGATTTCAAAGTTCTTGCTTTTGACCTTCAGCAAATGGTAGGGGGCTGTCTCTCCACAGCTGGTTTAAAATCTCATAATCAATTTTATTAACTTCTTTTCAAATGATACATAGTGCACTTTTTTTACTCAGATAATATCAGTAAATGCATGCCATCTTTAGGATTCATAACTGTTTGAAACGCCCCCACCATGAACAAGACTTGCTCAGTTCTAAACAATTGGATTACCTGTATTCTGTATAAAAAGATGATAAAAAATAAATTGCCAATTTAATACATTTCTCATATTTTCAGATAGATCAGATCTTTGAATCAAGTAATCTGAAGAATGAATATAAGAAATCGAGCGTTTTCCAATTTGAGTGAGTATACTAGAAACCATTCTGCTGACAGAACATTGATCCCAGCCAACACTCTTCTTTTTCTCTCTCTCTTTTTATTTATTATTTTGGTTTTTCCAGACAGGGTTTCTCTGTATAACAGATCTTGCTTCCCTGGAACTGGATCTGTAGACCAGGCTGGTCTCAAATTCACAGAGCCACCTGCCTCTGCCTCCTGAGTACTAAGATTAAAGGCATGTGCCACCACCACCCAGCCAACACTCTTCTCAAATGTTTTGTGCCATTACATGTAGGAAAGAATAAATATTTTCAACATTTTGTGAGGATTTGGAAATGTTTTATAGTAAAATTTTCATTTTTAGTAAGAGGTAATAGTAATATTTGATAATTGATATATTAACATGTTTCTCTTACGAGGGTAAAATTATACAGATATGTGTAGGATTAAAATTGAATGTATGTACAAAGAGATATAGTGAATAATTTTTTAAGAACATGTAAAAGAAACTTCTTATTTATAATTAAAATAATATGTCACCTAGCTTGTTCATATTATAAATCACAAAAGAGAGAAGATATGTTAACATTTTTATCTAGAGAAAAAAATGTGATTGTACCATCCTGTACTCCCTCTCTACTCCCTTCTGGCCTTTGTGGGCACATGTGCACATAAACACACACACACACACACACAGAGAGAGAGAGAGAGAGAGAGAGAGAGAGAGAGAGAGAGGTATGCACACACACTAAATATTCATAATTGCAATGTTCAATAAAGTCTCAGATTAATAGAATAATATATAATTTTACTATGATTACCTCAGTCTAGAGTATGTATTTGTGAGTGGGTATGTTAAGCTACACTATATATGTAAATATAGCATTTCCTATAAAAACATTTAATATGGGATTTAACATCTTAAAAACTAATCTTTCTTCGGATAGTGTTTCATGTATCTCTGTTGAATCATTGTCTATAAAGAAAAGTCCATGACTCTCTGACCTGTTGTCCTGCTTACGTCACCGTGAATCTAATAATTTATAAACTGGGATGACAAAGGGGACTTTGAAACAGAGATACTCATAAACAGTGTAATTGCAAAGAAGATTGTACTGCTAATGAGAATCTGTAAAATTTACAGGAAAAGGTAAAGGAGTGATCTACTCAAAAGCCAGAAAATTCAAATGCAAATATAGTTGATTGAGCAATACATTTTATATACGAAATAGAAAAAAAAGACTTTTAATTTTCTAAAATGAGGGGGAAATAAAGTGAAAGCCACTTGCATGAAAAATTAGGTATCAAAAGGTCACATTTTGAGCCGGGTGGTGGTGGCACACGCTTTTAATCCCAGCACTTGGGAGACAGAGGCAGGCGGATCTCTGTGAGTTCGAGGCCAGCCTGATCTAGAAGAGTTAGTTCCAGGACAGGAACCAAAAACCTATGGAGAAACCCTGTCTTGGAAATCAAAAAAAAAAAAAAAAAAAAAAAGTCACTTTTGTTGTCTATAGATAATTTTTGTGTAAAAACACTATTAAAGACAGAGAAGAAAGCTAAGCAATGTAAACCATAAGGCATACAATCATAAACTGTAATATCAGTTTTTGGTATATTTTTTCTAATGGTTTCATTCTCCTCTGAATGTCTCACTTACTTCATTTCCAAAGTTGACTTTTTATTGGAAAATTCTATCCTTTATTTCTCCTTTGCTTTGTTCTACCTCCTGCTCTTTCTTCTTCAAAAAGTAATCAGTCTATTTGAAAACTTACAGCAGAATCTGTACTAGGAGTTCCTCATTTTTAAGCCAGAGAAGTAAACACTGAGGAAAATATAAAACCTGTAGTAGACACACTACAAAAGCACCTTATTTTGCTCTGTATTTTGTCTTAAATCTTATCTGTATAAATAGTTCCTTAAATGAGGTTCTTCTCTGAAACCAATAGTAGCAGTTAGAGTAAGCATGAAGACAGGTAATAAATCAGATTATTAACTAAATGAACCCAGTCTGAGGCTGATGTGTGGTGGTCAATACAGAAATCTAGGAGGAGTGTTCCAACATTATGTTTCATATCAAATATGATGCAAATATAATTTCTTTTTTTACAAACCCTACATTTTTTTGCTAATAAAAGCTACAGAAAGTTGGACATGCAATAAGTGTTCTACCATAACTGCGTTGTGGACATGATGTAAAGGCATATAGACATATTAAAGTTGTGGGCAGGTGTGTGGGGATGTCAGTGCCATAGATGGAGACTTAAGTGTCTTCTGTTATAATGCAATCACCATCATTCTTTTCTTATTCTTTTATTTCGTTCTTAGAATGACACATCACTGTCATGTTTCTTTCCACTGAATAATTTATAATTATGTCTTTAATCTGATGTGAATCTTGACTGTCTGTTATCTCTGGAAAACAGCGTTGCTCTTATCTTTCCCAAATGATCGTCAGCTTGTTCAATGATATCTCAACTATTCTGTGAAGCAAATTCATGCTTTGAACGAGATGGTGACCTCTCTGCTGTTGCATAGAGTCTTAGCTGGGGTCATCCTTGAAGATTCCTGGGATTTTCCCTAGTGCTATGTTTCTAAAGCCCTTTAATGGCTCCCTCAATCGAGATATCTCTTCCTCTCTCTCACTGTCCTTTCCCATTCTTAATCATTCCCTCTTGTTTTCCTCCCACCCTCCTTCCCCTCTTCCCCTCCCCTGCTACCTTCCCTTTGTCCCCTCCATAATTTTCTCAAGAGGTCTCTCGTGGTGCTACACAGATTATTAGAAATGGGTTAAGCAAGTTATGAGAGTTAGCCAAGAAGAGGCTAGATATAATGGGCCAAGCAGTGTTTAAAAGAATACAGTTTCCGTGTAATTATTTTGGGTAAAGCTAGCTGGTGGCTGGGAGCTGAAGCGGCCTGCAGCTCCATCTACAAAGTCTTGTCTGCTTCCCCTTCCCAGGGGGATCCATGTGTGTCTCTCTTAGGGTTTCTTTTTACCCAGCATCTCTTGAATTGTGGACTATAGGCTGGTTGTCCTTTGCTTTATGTCTAATATCCACTTATGATACAAACCATGTTTGTATATCTGGGTCTGAGTTACTTCACTCAGAATGGTTTATACTAGTTCTGTCCATTTGCATTCAAATTTTAAGACATCTTTGTTTTTTACCACTAAGTAATACTCCATTGTGTAATCCTACCACATTTACATGTTTCAAGAAAGTGAAACTGTTGTTAAAAGATATATCAACATCAAGAAATGCCTAATGTAATTAAGTTACAATTCATAGTAAATTATGCATACACGTTGCATAATGGTCTAAGAAAATATAAAGTTAAGATAACTTCACCTAGCTTTGGATTGGTTGCTTTGTCTGAGTTATGTTCGAACTTCAGAAAGAAGTTTATTCAATTTCTACAAATTGAAATTATTTGTGCTACTTAAAATTGATTTTCTCAAAGACTAGGAATCTATGTTTAAGGTTTTTATGCACATAATAAAACCTTTTATTAAGGAATCATTGTTAGCAGCATGTCCTGGTATTTGTTTGTTTGTTTGTTTTGTTTTTTTTTGTTGTTGTTGTTGTTTGTTTTCATCTACTGTTGTGTCTGTAGTAGGACACCTTAGAGACTGAGTTTAGCTGCTTACTCATACCTTGTGTCTTCAGCTCCTGACGACTCTCTAACATTGCTACTCGAAATTCAGGTGTGTTTCTATATACTGTCTCAGGCACTCATTTGAATTTCATAAGCCCTTCCTACTCTGTTTTAGCATCTGTGCTGACCTAGCACATTATGCATACACCCTCCACAACCATCTTTCATTCTTCTGTGTAGTTTTCATCAAATGAACTCCCATTTTTTTCTCCTTAGTGTCCTTCCTTTCTATCTTAGTGACTGCTAAGCACCAATCCATGTCACATATCCACTGATGCTTAACCAACACTCTTTTCATAATGAGCACTTTTCTCCCCAGCTCATTCAGAACTTTGTGTATCAAACAAAACATCACCTCAAGATGTGATGGAATTGTTTGCTTATCTCCTTACTAGACAGTAGGGTCTGACTACAGAGGTCAGTAGAAGACCTTGGTTCTCCTGGAAGATATGTATTATTTTGAACAATTATATGACTGCTCAAAACCTAATCTTGGTCCTTTGCAAGCGTGAAAGTGCTCTTAACCACAGACCACTTATTCCAGCCCAGAATCCTCTGTTTGTGAGACTAAATGTCAAAAAATTATATCTAAAAAATGACCTTAGGTCAAATAAAATTAATGGAAAGAAGGCAGGTCAAAATCTTGCCACTTTCTTTGAATTGGTAACCTGAAAAGGGGGGATATGGGATGGGGAAAGAGAACATGGAGACATTCTCAGCCATTTAATTTTATCTCGTGTGTGTTTGCACGCGCGTGAGTGTGTGTGTTGATGCATAATATTTCATTTGAACACAGAGTTCACCCACTCACCTAAACTAGCTAGCCAGCTTGCTATCAGTGTTTCCTACCTCTGTCTCTTTAGTGTTGGTATTAAACTTATGAGGTAAATGCCATCTTAGCATTTATATGGGTGTTGGAGATTGAAATTCCAGTCCTCAAGCTTGAATGCCATCCTGTCAGTCTCAGATTATCTTAAATAATCATGAATGAATATCTATACTCATAGGAAAAAGGACAAGATCATCATTAGACTTAAGCATCTCAATTTTTATTTGAAATATAAAACAATATTAATATAACCAAGGAACAGAAATTACTAATTTCTCTTCTACATAAAAGTATCCATTATATAAATATATAGTTAACAATATTTTAAAAATATTACAAATACAGTGACCTCACATGGCAAGTGTGTCATCAAAATATGTCACTAAGAATATCAAACTTAGTCATTAATCAATTTTATCTTATTTTAGAAGTATTTCACGTGTTTTTGCCACTTTCTGAAATAGTAGTGTGTGTGTTTGTAAAACAAATCTGAAGAGAAAAAAATTGTTTTTCTCTCTTTTGGGGACACTGAAAAATGTTTTGATTCACAGAGCATTAGCAGTTGACTCTTTTAATAATGAGCTTTTTGCCCTCTGTGGCCATGTGCACTTTAAGTTTGCCCTTTGCACACAGATGAGTCACCAAGTTCTCACAGGAAAGAGCTGTGTTTATTCAGCAAACCTAAAGGTTATCAGTATCATTAAGGAAAATATGAGATAAGAAGCATTTTGATCTATTACATCCAATCCCTCTGCACAATGATAGAATATATCTAGCTTTAAAATTACATGAAGAGAGAGAGGGAGAGACAAAAAGAGAAGGGCCATGTAGTTCCTCTACTATGAGAAGTTTCTTTGAAATGATAACGGCCATTATTTTTCCTTATAGGAATGATTTTCTCATTTATCTTAATAAACAAATTAAACTTAAAGTTTGCATACAAATCATTGATAAACTACCAAAAATAAGTTTCTGCCTGCTTATGAGATGGAACATATATACTTATCATTTTTTTTAATTTCTACTTTATATCTATCTTATCTCAACATTTATACTGAACATGAAAATAAATTGTAAAGGATACAATTGAATGTGTATCTATAATATAGAACTTTTATCCTCACAGATATAAATTATTGAGTACAATATATAATTCAAAACTAAGAATACACATCTTTCATACAAATATGTTTTTGCTTGAGGGTGAATTATTCCAGTTAGTTATAACGTGGTAAAGAAAAATTTCAGAACTGCATTTCTGCCCAAAATACCTTGTGTCTTCTACTGCTTGATTCAAGGTATACAAAATCAAGGGTTCTGAATAATTAAATGTGTAGAAATATATAGAGCAGATGCGGATTTCATTTCCATATAAATCATCTTTTTTGCAACACAAGAGAAAGTAAAACCGCAGAACTGATGAGAATAGATAAAAGATTCTGAGCTCTTGTGCTTTGTTTTAAACCATATTTAATCCTATCAGCTCTTAGCTCATACTCAGTCAGTCGTGTTTGGCAAAGGAGGTAGATTCTGGAAATATAAAGAAAATGGGGAACGATAAAAGAGAAGATGAGGAAAGGGAAATGGTGGTGGAGGGGGAAGAAATGGAAACTGTACATATTGAGAGCATGTAGGAACAAATCAACTTTCTTTCTTTTGACTGACAAAAACTTCCAAGTATCTAGGCTAGCTATTTTCCCCTCTGTGCGTATGTGTAATTCTTACAAAATCAAGACATTAAATATATTTATCTGTTTCTTAGATGGTGTCTATTAGTCCTTGAGAATAGTTCACTAAAGTGTTAAAAATACAGTGGTGGGAATTTTATACAAGTGCTTCTAAGAAAGAGAGACATGGGTATCACATCTGTTATGTATGTGTGTGTGCCTTTGTGTGTGTGTGTGTGTGTGTGTGTGTGTGTGTGTGGCATAGAACCCTGCATAAAGTTAACACTCTTGCTCTAAGTGTCATTGTTTGTATAACTATAGAGAAAACAGTGGCCAGTTGGAAGTATCAGGGGAACATAGTACAGTCATCCTTTCCACTAAGAATGGGGTGAAACCTGAAAGTTGTATGCCAGTTAATCTGTTTTTAACTTTCATTAACAAAGGATATAATTACTCAAACCTTTAAAAAATGGATGTATTTTTCTTGTTGTTGTTTTATTTTATTTTGTTTTTCTGACATCTCACAGTCTTGGTTTCTGTGCGGGTCAATTCAGTGGTCTATTGACAATAACATAAAAGATTCAGTGTTTGAATTCTCCATTATGATAACATGTGACTTTCAATTGTGGCTGCCCTAATGATCCCCAGAAGGTCCTGAAATGGTCGTTAAATATGGAGGAGCAAAAATAGTCTAACAAATAAAGTAGTATATCTCTGTACTTTTATGTTCAAAATAAAGTCTATTTGTCTTTTGCCAGTATTCTCACATCCCATTGATAAGGGCCCAGTTGTAAAAAATAGATAAGGAAGATGGCTTCTTTCCCTACAAATAGAGAACATTCGCTCTTGCATGGGACCAGAATTTAGTTCCTAGCACCCACAACAAGTGACTCACAACGCCCTGGGGATCCAAATTCCTTTTCTGGCCTCCAGGCTCATCTGTACTCATGTGCACACAGCACAACACTCCGGTCACACATACACATACATGTCAATAAAAAGTAAAATATTAAATATATATTTAAAAAAAAGTCAAAGTCAGCTGGTGTTGAAAATGTAAAAGTGTCAAAGATCAGATTGTAAAAATTGTGAATAATTGAATCCTTACTAAAAAACAGAAGTTTCTTACATATGTACATTCAGGAGCTCTGAATGGTTATCAGGGTGCTGTCCCACTAATAAGATTTGGTTTCTGTGATTTAAGAAAATAATTGTACTGTCAATCTTGCCCACATTTACAGATAATTAACTTAATAGAAGTGAAGTGTGGAATAATTATAACAAATTATCTTGGTCATTTAAATAATGAAAAACCACCAGCATGGAAAGAAATGATTCCCCTTGAGCTATGAACCCGTAAACTAACACAAGCATTAAGAAAAGACATCAACTCCTGTGAGATGATAAACTATTGTGATCTTCCAGGGAATTTCTGGTCTTGGTATATAATGATGAAATAAAAAAATACCTTTTACTTTTGGTTCCAGCAGGACAGGTAGATAATGACATCACAACTAACAAAGGCCTTCTTTGGAGATGCTCATTAACTTGGAGATACCAAGGTTGCATTAACATGGCCTTTGTGTTAGCATCAGCCTCTAAGGTCTTTGAGTTAACATCAGCATCACAAAGGCCTTTGTTTTAGCATCAGCATCACTAACCATGTCAGGGCTGACTCTTTCTGGTTTGTCTTAAGAAGTCAACTTCAGGCCGGGCGTTGGTGGTGCACGCCTTTAATCCCAGTACTTGGGAGGCAGAGGCAGGCAGATCTCTGTGAGTTCGAGACCAGCCTGGTCTACAAGAGCTAGTTCCAGGACAGGCTCCAAAACCACAGAGAAACCCTGTCTCGAAAAACCAAAAAAAAAAAAAAAAAAAAAAAGAAGTCAACTTCAACCTGAGAATTGTCAGCGCAAAATGGAGATCAGAGCTTGAGTTTTCCCTCCAGAGTGGTTGTAAGCTTAAGAGGAAACATGAGGTTAAAGGAAAGGTGGGAAAGAAAACAAAACATATTCTCTCAAGTGTCTCTATTGTTTCCAAATGCATTCCTTTTTAATCTTTTCTCACAATGTAAAAAAAAAATAAAAATGCCATTTAAAATGCAAAATACAGAGAGGAAGTTAAAATAAAGGGAAAGAATATTCCCCAAAGCCGCTAGGTTAAATTCTTCTGTTGTAACAGATTCTGTGAGCAAGAAATTTCTAAAAAGAATAAATATCCCGAGTGTTTAGTAATTCAGGTATGTTTCCTTTCTTTCTATGCACCAAAATCATGACATATTTTAAGCATTTAGGTTACACAAAAGAAAAGCTAAATCCAAATGTTTACTGAACCTTAGAATCAGGCAGTCTTAAATTTGTACAGTTTATTTGAAACAAGTATGAAATTACATCAGACTTCTCTTGACCTAAGAATCCCCTAGACATATTGCAGACTCACACACTTCATTCCTTCAAACAATAAAGTGACAGAACTCTGTGTGACACAGTTTAATTTGACACAAGAGACTAAGGAATAGCCCTGTGTTCCTGTATGCCACACTGAGCACTGGCTCCAATGTTGGGCTGACTTTAGCACTTCTGTTCTTGGAAAAATATTGAAAGTTTTAGTTACTCTTTCCTTCCTTTGTAAACTAAAGATAATACTTTGCAATATCTATTATATGAGTTTTCATTTCTTTATTTTAGAAAAGAAATCTTTACAAGGTATTGCAGAGCAAGGTTCACAGTGTAAACACTGTTGTAATGAGGACTAGGACAGGATGACTAACTAGCAAATTTCGTAGACATTTTGCCTGAACTGAGACAAATCACTTGAAGATACCTGACTTTTTATTCTTATGTCATTTTTTTTTCTTTGCAGAAATGGCAGCGTTATAGTCCTTTTTGACCTTTTTTTTGCTCAGTGGGTGTCAGATGAAAATGTAAAAGAAGAACTGATTCAAGGCATTGAAGCAAATACATCCAGCCAACTGGTCACTTTCCATATTGATTTGAACAGCATTGATATCACAGGTATCTGTGAACATTATTTGATTTCTTTGAATCATTAAGCTATGAAATTAAGATTCTAGCAATATAGGAAAGAGGCAAGAGAATCATCCTTGACTTTAGGAGCATGTCTCATCGCCTGAGGTAACACATTTACATGAGAAAAGTGAAATATTTGAAGGGAAGTATCAGTGAGAGGAGTTTGGAAACTATCGAATATAAAAAAGATTCTGAAAATGTCAGTGGGCATAGATGTTTGTGAGTCTTGTCACATTCTATCTATTGGTCAAGTGTATTCTGACTTTTCTGGAGTCATTCATTAGAAAGTCAAATTAGAGAATTTGTGATTGAGTTTCAGACCTTATGAGATTACAGTCAAGTGGCAAGGACAAATGTCTAATTAGAAGTGGAAAAGAAGACAAAAGATGGATTAATACATTTAATCCAATCTAATTTCCTATTGAAAAAGTTAACTTTTTTCTTAAAGTGATGAAACATTTTTTTATCCTAAGAATACACAAAAGAAGAAGACCATGGGGGTCAAAGCTAACATCAGAGACCAGGGAGATGGCTCAGTGGGTAGCAGTGCAAGCCTGGCAACCTGAGTTAAATCCCCGAACCTAAATTGAGAGACAGGACTCCACTGCTTGTCTCCTAACTTCCACACGCATGCCCTGCTCAGACATCATGCCCACAAATACACACGCACACACCATTACACAAAATGATAAGTTAATTTTAGAGTCATATCCAAACAATATGTCTACCGGATCTTCAGGCTCAGATATGATGTTTTCTCTTTAAAGGTTCCTATCGAAGAAATAGTCTCCCATTCAGACAAAGTTTGAGAGGTAGTTGGATCAGGAAAATGCTACATTAATCAGGGAATTAGTTCATTAATGAGTTCCTTGTTGAGTGAGCTATTAGGAGGTAGGGCATCTTTGGAGAAAGTGGGTCATTTTGTGTGGCTTTGTAGGATATACATATATGTGTATATGCATGTATGTATTTTTATTGATTTTTATTGAGCTCTACATTTTTCTCTGCTCCCTTCCCTGCTTCTCCACTCCACTTCAACCCTCTCCCAGGGTCCCCATGCTCCCAATTTACTCAGGAGGTCTTGTCTTTTTCTACTTCACATGTAGATTAGATCTGTGTATGTCTCTCTGAGGGTCCTCATTGTTGTCTAGGTTCTCTGGAATTGTGACTTGTAGGCTGGTTTTCTTTGCTTTATGTCTAAAAGTCACTTATAAGCGTGTACATATGATATTTGCCTTTCTTGTTCTGGGCATTTTTAATGTAACAGTTATCAGTTGACAGTTTAAGATATCTGAGTAGCCAAATTATCTTATCTTAAGAATTGCCTCTGTTGTATCAGCCTGTGGTTATTGTGAAATTATGAAAGGGAGTAAGGACACAGACTTTCCTCTGCTTCTGTTCCTGCCACAGTTCTTGCCCTGATTTTCCTAGATGATGACTAGGAACGCAAAGGTTTGATAAACACTTTCTTGTCCAAGTTGCTTTGGGTCAGGAAAACAAACTACAGCAGCTAATAAGATTAATCTCTTTATTAGGAATTTTGTCAGGTTGTCTTCAAATGCTGTTTCTGTGTTCCAGGGTACAATGTAGGATACAACTCTGTTTATGGAGAGCTATTACTTTAATACTAGTATTATAATATACTTGACAAAATATATTCTTGCTTTTTCACTTCATACCCCATCCGTTAGCATTTATTCATTTAGAACTGCTATATGTTAAATCATTTTCCTCCATTGTGATGGCAAGACCTTAATCACTAACCCAGAAACAATAGATATAGTCATCATGGCCTGAAACCTCTGAAGCCAGGAGACTAAATAACCTTTCCTTCCATAGGTTATCTTATTATATCAACAATTAAAATTAATACATAACTATAAACTATTTTTTATAGTTCCCTTTCATTCTGTTTAGTTCAGAGTTATTTAAAGTAGTTTAGTTTAGTTATAGACAATAGTAATTTTATCTACTTTTCTATTTTCACAATGGCTTACCTCTAAACACTGAAGCTAAGAATATTTCAGAGTTCCTATTTTTGTAATGTAAGGGCACTCATAGGTAAAATAACATCAAGAGTTAAGTACACACACCAAAAGAGATGGAGACAAACTGAGTAACCACCATCAGTTCTCACACTCTGGAAAAGAGCAAAATCATTTAATACAGAGTTGCTTTTCCATACACTTTTCCATACTATGTAAATATGTAATAGTAGATTTGCACCTTGGACGCATTTGGTATAGTATAATTTTCTTGACAGAGTTGGTTCAGGAAGCACAATTTGCAGTCACTCCCCTGCTTAATCCTTGTTTTTTTTTTTTCCCCAAGAAGTTAATTCAAATTCTCTGTGTCCCAACTAAAGCTGTGCTTCATGAAATGCACTCTATGGAACACACATACTGTAGTTTGGATTCTTAGTAAGTTAATCTGAAGATTACCATAAACCATCAGTAGTTACACCAGATACATTACCCCATTGAACCATTTTGTAATCAAATCTAACAAAATTTTTTTGTGCAATCATTTCAACACTCTCATTTTACAAAGTAAAAGACAAAATCCAGAGGACTTTGGTAAATTTCCTATCATATATTATTTACAACAGATAAAGGACTCTGATCCAGGCATTTTGACAATACTGCCTTTCTTCTTAGTCTTCAAACAAAAGTTAGCTCATACTAGTTATATTACTGGAAAATAATAATTGATTTTTTAAAATAATTTTCCTAAGAAAAAATATTTTCTCTTTAATATGTGTTCATGTTGATAGTATCCTTTATGAACTATTTGACAGATATGCTAAAATAATCTTTATTATTCCATACACTTGCATGAGATAGAAGATGAAATTTATGGTCAAAATCACATACTGATTAAAGAAAATCATATCCTCTTAAGTTTATTTTAGTCTGTCTTGCACATACCCTAAACACTATTTATCAGTGACGTAAAAACATTCTCAAATCAAAGTTATGCTACAATTGATTTATTGAGGTGTCCTAAAACACATCTGTAAGTATAATGCCAGGCTTAATTTTAGATATTTATGTTTAAAATTTGCATTTTGTAAATTTTCAAATATACTTTATTTTAAATTGGTTATGATAAGTTCTGGCAATGGCAAGATCACATAGGTAATGTTATATTAGTTGAATATAAACTATTCCATGTAACTTATAGCATAAATAATTAGGTACTTTTCTTGAATCAATACAAAACCAAGCAAACTTAGTTTAGGCAAATTATATAAACTGATCAGGCAGTCACTAAAACATATCTAAAGTATAATAGCCGCAGAACAAATAGTAATATCATGAGAGCAAGTAAATTGGAATTCAAAAGATTAGATACCTTTTGAAGAAACATTCAAGCTGTATTCAATGTTTTTATAATGCATTTATATTATAAAGTCAACAATAAAATCGTCTTTACTTTCTTCTAGCATCTTTGGGTGACTTCTCCACAGCATTCCCTGGAACTACTTCAGGTAGGTGTTTTGTATTTAAAGCAGTGTGTGTGTGTGTGTTCATGCATCCACAGTTATGTTTGTGAACATGTAGAGACCTGAGGTTGAAGAATTCTGTCTTCCATCAGTGCTTTAAATCTTATGTTTTGAGAGAAGACTATAGGACAGACAGCCTGGACAGCAAGCTCTGGGGTCCCACCTGTCTTTCATTACACTTCATCTCTAGGATTCCAGATATATACAACCAGACCTGAGGTTTTGAGAAAAATCCTGGGAATCTGAACTCAGTTTCTCATGCTCACATGACAAAGCATTTTTCTGACTAAGCCATTTTGCCTACCTAACTCAGTGATATCAAATTTCATGACATTAGAAAAGAATATATTTTATTTCTGCATTATGTCACAATGTTTAGCCTTCATTTTAAAATATGAAAGCATATTTTAACTTTAGTATAATTGAGAGTATTAATATACCTATTTACTTATGCCAAGGACAGGTATTTCTGATTTCAAGACTCCTGGTTTATTTTAAACTTTATATGATGTATGTATAATTCCAAAATTGACCCATGTCAGGAGGTCCTGGTGATAAAAACATTAAAACAATAATTAATAAAATAAATATTACGCTTCTTGGAAAAAGAAAACCACACTGTTGTGCTAAGTAAGCTATCCACTTCACACTTGACACTTTGTGTTGTTTATTTAAATTTTCATTCTTGTTCATAATATTTAGAACTTCCTCATGAATCATCAAGTTAACATCACTATTAGAAGAGATAATTAAGAAAAATTATCAAAACTTTTAAAAAACTATTAAAATTAACACTTAATTACCTTAAAATATGATCTTAATTTTTCATGAAAAATGTATTAAAATAGCAACCAGAAAGCTAAAAATTCATTGTGGCTCTGCTAACTACAAAATCTACAAGGCACATTGTTTTACAAATTCTTTGAAATCAAAATTCTGAAGTATGTATGATTAGTAATCTTCCCCTAAATACTGCAAAAGTTGTACTAAATGTCAATCTTCTCTGCATATCATTAAGAAAAGGAAATTGTCACAAGATCATAAAGATAACACTTTTAGTGTTAACCACAATCATGACAATATTTGAGTCAAATATTAGATAGTACATACCGGAACCAATAATTACACCATTTAATTTTCTGGAAAACATCTTTTTCATACTGAAAAGGACATATCAGAATAAATAGAGAAATAGAGATCTGTGGATAAAGTGCCTCCTGTTCTGACAGAAGACTGGAGTTGGGTTTCAGCATATATATTATAGCTATTACTGCATATCCAGGATATCCAATGCCTTATGGCTCCCATGGGCACTGCACACGCATGTGCATGCACGCTCGCACGCATACACACACACACAAGTGGTGTACCAATATACATGCAGGCAAGACACCTACACACATAAAATAAAGATAAGTAAATCTTTTTTAAAACATGCCCGGGGTCACAAAGGGTGTATCAGTCCTAGAAAACAAAACTCTCTCTCTTGATGTTTCATCTCCTGGCTTAAGCTCACCCCAGTTGTATCAAGCTCAGAACCTTTTAGCTCACAGGCATATGAATTAATGGATCCTGGTGTTTACTGAATGACCATTGAGTAACACCCCTTATTTAGAAAAAAAAAGTAGGTAAAAATATAAAACCTTAATTTTAGTATTTTGAAAATCAATTAAAAGTAACTATGAGAACTGATAAATTTGTCTCCTTAGTTCATTAATCTAATTTAATCATTTTGCTTTGTAGATATGTATCAAAACATCATATTGAATCCCACAAAAATACAAAATTATCTTTAACTAAAATAATTGTAAAATATTAAGATAAAATATAAAAAGTTTATCTTTAGACTCAGATACATAAATAAGCAGAATAAGTCCTAATAAGCTGAAACTTTCTTAGAAGAAAAATTATACATAAGATATATATGATGAAATCCTTATAACCAGTCTAAAATACTTAATAATCATTTTAATATCATTATCTTTGCAGATAAACTGACAACCAGCAGTTCTATGACAACTTCAGGTCAGCCTTAATAATATTATTATTTATTTTATTTATGATTTTATTGTGAGAATGTGTGTGTATAAGTATGTGTGTGCACATGTTTATGTTCATGTTTGTGGGGTGGTGCATATAAGTGTGTGTGCACCTGTTATGGTGCACTTATACAAGTCTAGAAAAACATTCTTTATACCAGTGGGTTCCAGAAATTAAATTCATGTCATCAAGCTTCACAAAATCGTTTTCTGAGATTATTAAGGTTTATACATTTGAGACTCTTAGTTTTAGAAATAAACATGTTAACAACTGAACAACAAAATGAATAAACATAAAAACGAGCCAACTAATTGCTGTATTTACATCATCATCATCATCATCATTTTGGTTTTTCAAGACAGGGTTTCTCAGTGTATCCCTGACTGTCCTGGAACTCATTTTGCAGACCGGGCTGGCCCATACTCACAGAGATCCACCTGCCTGTGCCTCCTGACTGTTGGAATTAAAGACATGTGCCACGACTGCACTAAAATCAATTGCCAAATCAGTTTTACTTTCTTAAAACAACTTGGATTCCCACAACAATTCTTGCATTGACTTCAGGTGGGGTCAATAATTATCAGCACAGTGAAGATCACATCACACTGAACTCCATAAATATATACAATTATTCATCGACTAATCAATAGCTGTAAAACAAATTTTAAGAATCATAAAAGATTTATCCTTAGATCTAGATAAAAATGGAATATCTGAATGAATATACACCAATAATTCACAATCAGGCAAAATTATATGAACTATTATATTTTAGATACATTTGTTTTATTTACTCATTCTATGAATGAATGTTTTGTCTGCTTATCTAAATGCACATTACAGGCATGCCTAGTACCCATGGAGGTCAGAAGAGGGTTCCATATTCCTGGTCCTGCCACACTGGATGAAACATTAAAAGTACACATACCTTTTTATTAAAATATGTTATATAATTATGATATCACTTATCTTTGCAGTCCACTGACAACTTCAGGTCAGTATTAATGGCATATCTACAATAGGTGCAACAAGAGCAGATCACAACAACCCAAGTGACATATAAAAAGCTACTCAAACTGTAACCATATTTAACAATATTTTAAATAATAAATTCAAGTATCAAATCAACTTTCCTTTATTCTAGCATTATTGGGTAACTTCTCAACCGCAATTTCTATAACAACTTCAGGTCAGTTTTTACAGCATCAGATTGACTTAGGTTGTAACAATGTTTTACATTAAATTTATATCATAAACTCAAGTATCAAATCTACTTTGCTTTCTTCTAGCATCTTTGGGTAACTTCTCAACAGCTATTGCTATAACCACTTTAGGTCAATTCTTATAATGTTATGTTGATTTTCATGAGTATGGACAACTATTTATCAATTAAAAGTTCTGTAAAACTTAAAATTAAACATAAATTTATATTTCTATATCTGGACAAAATTATATATATATTAACATGTACTAATAATTTACAATAAGCTAAAAATGCCAAGGTAAAATATTGTACAAAGGAAATAAATAATGAATTGCTAATATCCATTTAAAATATGTTACTTTAATTTTACCCATTTTTGAAGATAAACTACTAGTCAGCATTTCTATGGAAACTTCAACCGAGTATTGATAGTATTATTTGTATATTTATAGTTTTCACTAATATTTGTATATTCTCTGATGCCTTAGCAGTTAAATAATAAACTCTAAAGAAACACTGGGCTTAACAGCTTGCAGTTTGAAGCATAAAATTTAACAAACATGCTTAGATATTGGGAACTAATATCTTAGTTGCCTAACTTTACTCTTGCATTCTGATTTTTAAAACTGTCGTTATTACCACGTGCCAGGGATGTGACCACTACCAGTGAAGTGTTTTATCGAAAGGATGCCAGTTTCATCATATACTGAAATATTATCTTCTTGCTATATTCTCTGTATATAACTTAGGGCTGTTCTGTAAATGAAATACTGTCGTAAATCAGTAATAAAGTACTGCTGGACCCATTCAATCATTTTATTTTCAGTAAGAGTGTAATATAAGATAGTTCCCAGGATGTTACTTTCTTACATATATTAATTTATTTATCCCATACATAAGGGTGTGCATATCATAGTGCACATGTAAGAGCCGAAGGACAACATGTGAGAGTCAGTGATTCAGATGTACTGATTAGACACACCAGTGGAGTAAAACTGGTGCAATGTTTGAAATGTAAAATAAAGCCTGACTCATTAATTAAAATGATTTATCACCAATAATAACAATTCTAGGGCCCATGAAAAGTTCTTAACATTGAACATACCCACAGTTTTGTTTAGTCACAGCCACAGATCTGTTGAACGTACGAAAAACTGTCATTTAGCCCACATTCATTTCCTCAGTATGAAGTAATATAACAAGTTCTAAAAACCACATTTTTATACATTCAACTTCAAGTAATATTAATTTACTTTGAAAAAATAAGTTAATCATTAAATTTCATCCATCTAAAGTGAAACCAAAAGGTAGTTAAAATGTTTCAAGACATTCTTCATGAAACTTAAAATTAAGCAACAAGCGTGTGTCCTTTCTTTCGTTTGTCAGTGTACAGATTCATTACATGATTCATCTGAGTTACTGCAGTTCTTTTCGCAGCATAAAACATCATAAGAGGTGTACATGGAATGGCTCAGGGCTAGGACAATAAGCACTAGAAATAATAACAAAAATAAACTTAAACTTTTTCTCCCAAATGATGTTGAAGAAAACAGTTGAGCAATAGTGAAACCTAGCTGAGCATATACCCAGGGTCATCGGGAGGAAAGAAAAGCAGGTACAGAAAACAAAGCAAAACACCCCATCATTTGAGTTACAAGAATGTGGTCAACATACACTTGGGCTTGTCTTTCTTATTAGAAATAAGAAAGTGATGTTCACAATACAGATGAAGAAGTAATAAAAATCATTGAGTTGTATCTCATACTGAACATACCAAGCGCGCACTGAGCTCTAGTTATAATTTGTAGTATCACATACAAATGTTATATAAAATTCTTTATGCTTGATAAAGCATGGTCCAATTTACTCATTAACTAACTCTATAAATTACCCCTTATTTACTTAGAATTTTTGAACTTTATAAACATTACATAAAACATAAATTATAAATACAGGTCTAAGATGGTGCTTGGATATTTCTTGTTACTGCAATGTAGACTAAAAATAAAGAGAGAATTGATTTGGACACCATTTCAATGTGAACAGCCCAGCAACTCGTACAGGGAAAAACAGAACCAATTAGGTCACTTCACCCTGTTCCTAACGACTTACCTCAAAATAATATTTTATAGCAACAACTGCATATTATTATAAAAGACAGATTTTTCCAATACTAGATTTCAAACATGATTTCCAATTGGTGATGCTCATTTATATCTGGTAACTCATGCAACAATAAAACCTTGCTTTTTGACTATTTTCTTTCATTGAATTGACTTAATTAATTCATAAGGAATTATTGTAAGATAACTAGGTAGTAAAATATCATATTCTCCTTTACATTAAGTTCATGTAGCACGAGTCCTGATTCATACCTCTCATTTATTCCTCTCATACAGCAAGACACTAGAGATTTATAGAGAGGAACGAGGCAATTAAACTTGAAAACCGCCGTTTCCAAGCAGTAATTTATTATGAATATGTCTTTCAGGGATGTTAAGTTTATTTTCATTTTTATATGCCTTGAAGATAGAGTTTGAGAAAAACCAACAAACACATGCATCATATACCTGGCATTAGTACTATAATAAATTCTGCCAAAGAGAATTTTTGTATGGTAACAGGTAAAAGTCCATGTGGATTGTATTCTTTTGTTCAGCTGCCTTTGTTGCCAATTACTGTAAAGTTTTACTAACCAATTTGGAGTACTAGAGGGGAGCCACAGGAGCTAAGGCCACATTACACAGATTGATTTCTTGGCTGCTGCAGTGTGCCTGGAGGGGCTCTTTTGGGCACTTGCTAGTATGCTTGAAGGCTTCCCACAATGTAGCTTGTTCTACTCCTTTGTTGCCGACAGTGCAGGCAATGATTTCAGAAACATGAAAGATTCGATACTATGGGTTTGCTATATTTCACACAAAATGCAACATTTTGCTACTCATCCACTATGTGGTAGAAGTTAGAGATTGGAGAGGGGGAAATGTAATGGGCGGTTTTTGTGAAGGAAGTGATGGTGGGCCAAAAGAATCTAGGAAGGACTGTGTCCTTGATTGAACTGCCACAACCAGGGATGTAGAGATTTTATCCATTAACAAGTATATTGTAGTCTGCATTTGAGGAAACACGAATCTCCTACTCCTAAGCTTCTTCACTCTTTCCTGACACGCCCCCAGCATCATCACATCTGGATAAATTAGACCTTTCTGTGTATCTGATTTCGTTTTCTGACACAACATCATGTGTATTCTATACTTGCACATTCCAGTTACTGCCAGGAATTCTTCAGAGTCAAACTTTAATTCGAATTCTCTTGTGAAGATGGGTTCAACCTCTGCCTACTTCCCTGTGCTTTCATTGCTCTTTTAAGGTCTCATTAAAACTAACTAGCACGCAGCTCAGCAGGTAGAGTGGCCCCATCCCGCTTACCTGGGTTGTTACTTTCCACGCCACCTTATAACTGGGGCGTAGATACCTACATCCTCTACACTCTCAAAATGGAAGCCAGGTGATCAGAATGTCGAGGTCACCTTCAACTACCTAGGGAGTTTGAGACCAGACCCAGACCAACCTGCCCCCAAAAATTTTACAAAAATGATAAATGAATTATTTCCCTACATTAAGTTCTGTGAGAACAGATGCTATGCCACAAAGGTTTTTTCTTCTTTTATCGTCTATCTCCACCTTGTAGAATGCCATGATGCAAGTAGCCATAAAAACCTTGTGGATTAATGATCACTACAGGTAACATCTTGGTAAGAGTGCCTGCAGATGCAATGAAATACCAAAGCCAAAAGCAAGTTGAGAAGGGAAGGGTTTACTTCAGCTTACATTTCCACATGATAGTCGTTCACTGAGGAAAGTCAGGACCAAAATTCACATGGAACAGAAACCTGAAGTCAGGAACTGAAGCAGAAGTCATTGAGAAATGATTCCTTGCTCAGCCTGTTTTTCTATATAGCCCAGGACCATCTACCCGTGGTTGGCACCATCCACCGTATGCAGAGCCCTCCCACCGCTATCACTGATTTTTAGAATGCACCACAGACTTGTTCACAGGCCAATCTGCTTGGGACATTATGTTCTCAAATGATGCCAGACTGAGTAAAGTTGACATAAAACCACTCAGCTCAGGAATCAAAGCATCCCAAGTACCATCCCTTTCCAGTGAGGCTTTGAGGGTTAACGACAATAGAGAGACACATTGCGCTCCAGGAAGCAAAGATCCACAGACAACCCAAGTCTCACATATTCTTAGCAATGGCCCCAGTTTGAGTCTTCTAAGCACTAAATTCATGGAATTTTATGGGCCTTTGGCAAAAATAATATAGACATGTAAGGAAATTCTTTTTTTTTCCTATTTACTTATTAAGAGTTTCTGACATACTGTCAAATATTGTGACTTTTGTAAATTGGGACAGTAATTAAATGACTTGCTTGACATAGAGATCTTATATTTTAAGTATAATGTACATTTAGATTTAATAAATATGTTTATTTCTATTTTTATTTTACTAAATTAGATTATTCTGCCGCTTGAAAATAGCTCTGATATTTATGCTATTTTTAGATGTTAGCTTTTCCATTAGTTTCCCAATGGAAACTTTATGTTCACTTTAGTCAGAGCAAAGTTTTTTTAAAAGTCTAATTTAGTTATTTATATGTTCGCCAACCCTGTCTATAAATATCCTCATACAAGATTTAGCTTGGTGAATACATGATTCCTAATGATTTTATGGGAAGCATAAGAAATTTCAGAAGTCATTTTGCTTGTTATAGTTTTAAGCGCCAGCAGATGGCAGTACAGTGTTTCCCTTCATGTTAAGAAAACCTACTCCCTACACTTACTAGCAGCACTAATAGAACTCACTGGGAGAGAAGAAAAAGATGTGAAGTTGGGAAGGAGACACAGTAGGGGATATGGAATGAGCTAGGGGTACAAATGATCAAAATACACTATTTTCAAATACTAAAAAATATTTTTAAAAGATAGAAATAAGGGGCTGGAGAGATGGCTCAGAGGTTAAGAGCACTGACTGCTCTTCCAAAGGTCCTGAGTTCAATTCCCAGCAACCACATGGCGGCTCACAACCATCTGTAAGGAGGTCTGGTGCCCTCTTCGGGCCTGCAGGCATACACACAGAATATTGTATACATAATAAATAAATAAATATTAAAAAAAATTAAAAAAAAAGATAGAAATAATAAAAAGCAAATGTTAGGGAGTTAAATTTCCAAAAATCCTTAAAGCATCATTGATACTTTTATCACAAAAACATTAAAATTTTCACATTGCTCTGAAAAACAAATGAATATTATCTTGCGGGGGTATGAGAATATGTGTTATTCTTAGAATTTCAAAGTTAATTTCTAGAAGTACGTGTATCTTGGTATGTGTCTGTGGTGGTTTGAAAGAAAATGAGTCCCAAAGAGAGTAGCACTATTAAGAGGGGTGACCTTGTGGAGTAGGGGCATCTTATGGAGGAAGTGTCTCAAGGTAGAGGCGGGCTTTGATGTCTCATATATGCTCAAGATACTGTCCAGGGACTCAGTCTACTTCCTGCTGCCTTCATATCAACATGTAGCAGCTACCTCTCCAGCACCATGTCTGACTTCATGCCCTCATGTCCTGCCATGATGATAATGAACTGAACCTCTGAAGCATGCTCCCTGCCATGATGATAATGTGTTAAACTGCTGAAACTGTAAACCTCCCCACCTCAATTGAATGTCTTCCTTTTCAAGAGCTGCCTTGGTCATGGTGTCTCTTCACAACAATAGAAACCCTAAGACAGTCTCTCTATATCATATCCTTGGAGGTGGGGCAGCTGAAGGATAAACAAGCAGGCTGAGAGCTACAAAGTGGCAGCACCTGACTTTGATCTAGCACAGTAGAGGGATGTGTTTGTATTGGATGCCCTAAAAGAGTGGCTGTGGCAAGAAGACAAGATTTATGGAGCAGAAATAGCTAATCGATTTCTGCAGTTTTATTACATAATGTACTTGTAACTAGACATTTTATCTTACCTCAAAGTGGTTTACTTTGATAACATTTTCCTTTCAGAAAGTACAGACTTTATGAACATCACTGTGTTTTCAAATAATTAAGTTGTGTGTAAATGAATTATTGGATAGATGTTATAATAAACTTTACAATATATTGTATCATCTCACACAACATTTTTCAGGGTATGAAATTGAGGACCTAGGTACTTTTCCATTGCTCTGTTAAGAAACCATGACCAAGGTAGCTTAGAAATGAAGGCATTGAGTGGAGTTTATGATATCAGAGGGTTAGAGTTCATGGTCATCATGGAGAGGAGCATGGCAGGTAGGCAGGCATAGCACTAGGGTAGTATCTGAGAACTTATATCATGACCCATAAGTACTGGGCAGAGAGAGAGGCAGAGAGTGTTAACTGGGAATGGCTTTTGAAATATTAAAACTAGTCCCCTGTGGCATCCTCTCCAACAGGGTCACATTTCCTATTCTTTCCCAAGGAGTTCCATTCACTGAAGACCAAGTATTCCAATATATGAACTTATGGTGGCCATTCTCACTCAAATCACCATAAGTATTAAGTGATTAAATTAAAAGTTTACAAAAATTGAATGAACAGCATCAACACTCACATTTAACATTGTCTTTTATAGAACTTAAAATACATTGAATTTTTGTAAATGATTCATCAAGTGAAATAAATATTCCTTTTTACAAAATAAACTACATTGATCCATTATAAATTAAGTAATAAAGAACACACAAGAAATATCAGCCATTGTATATATCCTGCCTATTTGAAAGTTATTCAAGAAACTTACAATGTGAATTTGTATTTTTAGGCAGTATCCCAGTAGAGTGCCAGCCTGGTTCACGACCCTGTGCTAACACTTGGAATTGTATAGCAACAGATTTATTTTGTGACGGAGAAGTGAATTGTCCAGATGGTTCAGATGAAGACACAGAACTGTGTGGTAAGGCCTCCCACTTTCTTTTACTCTTCTTCATTTTTCTCCTCCATGACTGTACACAGACACACACATGCGTGCATGCACACAAACTACACACAAATTCATGTATGCGCATATGTACATACATTTATATGTATGCATATATATGTACACACATGCACACACTTTTGCATATGCATTTACTCTGAAAGAAGGGGAAATTATCTGCTCTAATATACACATGCATAATTTGTCGCAAAATCTAATAAATATGTTATTTTTAAACTTATTTGCATAATATTAGATGCAACTAATTGTACACAATACCATTTGAGAACTCTGCAAAAAATATTGTGATCAGTCACACATAATTCAGGTAGAGAGGGAGTGTCAGTTTTTTAATTTCCCCTTTGTCTTGAGCTGCCATGGTTCTTAGGATTAAGCACTAATAATATAATACATTTTCTAGATATTTTCATCATCATATAATGTCACTTCTCTTGCCCCTACTTCACAGTATCAACTCAGTGAGCATCATTCCCTTTTCTTCACTGTTTTTCTTTTTTTCTTGAGTTCTATAAATAATACAGTTATCAATAATAATAACAACAACAATGATTTCTTAATATAGTGGTGTTTTATGAGTCTATTTTCTTATTCATTCTGTTCTCATTTCAATTGTATTAATAAACACTTAATACAAACACTACACCAAACATTAATCTAGATAATCTAAATGGAATCTCTCTTTGATTTATAGTTCACTGCAGTTTGCTTCCATTTAGAAAAGGTTACCAGGAAGAATCTTATCAATGTAGATTCATTGTACATACAATAATGCAGTTTCATTGTAACCTATCATCATGTAAATTCAGATTGTAAGCAGTGAAAAATACCATTACCTTAAGCTAGCCTACAATTCAATTTGAAAACTTAAACAAAGCTTGAATTAAGCCTATTTTTGATGTGATTCATAATCACCTTTTAATTTATTTCTGATTTTTGAGAGAGGCTCTGGCCTGGAGCTCACATTATGAAGCTTCTACCTATGGCCTCTTAGTGCTAAGGTTGCAGACCGAGGTGTAGTACCAGTCAATCTTACAAAGCTTGTAAAGGTGATGTTGTGCACAACTCGTAGGGTGTTTTGAGGCAGCAGTTTCCTTGTCTGTTACCATTGCGTTCTTATATTCCTTCACTCCAAGGTGAAGATTTGAGTGAGGAACTAAATTTGGAAAACTACCCATCTACTAGGTCCATACTTCATAAGACAGGCATTGGGTCTGTTTCACAGTAACAATTCAACAAAAAGTAACTACACTTGAAAGTCTTCCACTCAAAAAATTTCAATACAAGTGCTGTTGTATAAATTTCAAACATACAGAGCAGAACTATATACTTCAATGTGCAGTTGGCATGAATTGGAAGAAAGTGCAGACTATGGAAAATTTCTATTTTATATAACTAAGCTACTTCAAAGGAAGATGGTGATCTGTAAACTGTGTTTTTCTCCCTTGGATTTTCCAAAACCTTTTTTAAAAGAATATGATCCAAATGTACCATCAAGAGGAAACAAAGGCGATGCTGATTTATGTTTCAAAAACAACAATCCATATCAGTTAGACACGTAGCTTTAAATCTATGTACTGAAGATAGGAATTGATGTAACAACATTACACAAATCAAATAGTTTAAAAATGTCTCACTTGTTTGGACTTTAACATCATTGAGTTCATCATTTTCAAAATAAGTTGATAAAAATTCATATCAAAAATTAATCATAAGACTAATAATGTAAGGATGATAGATTGTCTCTAAATGAGTCTTAAAGTAATATATTATATTTTCTGGGTCACAAGATGAATCTAAGCATCTAAATTAAACATCTACCTTTGCTTTAAACACAGTTGCTTTAAAATATCTGCATGATATTTTTTCAGTATATGGTGGCTTTATATTTATTAAACCTAAGGTCACCCAGCTTTCATAGGACTCTCAAGTTTTTGTGTGCATATTGTCTCCATTCCTTTATATGTATTATAAAGTTAGCATCGTATCTATTTCTGAAAAATAGTTTCAAATCATTGTTTAGCCAAGGTAGCAGAAAAATCAATCTAAAGAACTCTCTTCAGGCAGCAGGTGTTTCAGAGCACAGGTGATCTTATTCATTTTAATCAGTGGTGGTAGTGAGCCCCCGAGCCGCAGACAACCCTTCAGCACCAACTCCAATGTTTAGCAGCAGGACGCCATCTCAAAGCCCTTGTACATCAATCCATACTCAGAGAAAAGTTTATAAGCTAATTTAAGAATTCTCTCTGTAAGACACTGACCTTTGATCTCTCCCTATTTATTGATTTTACCCCAGCTGTGCGCTCTAATTCTAGTTTGTGTTATTAATAGAGTCATATTAATGATTGCTTCCGTACCGAGTTTCTGTATTTAGTCTTTGGTTATTTAGGTTTGTACAACTTATCGCTGACTATAGCTAAAGTAAGATTGCTTTAAATTGTGTTTCTCTTCTGATTAGCATTGCATCAGCAAGAAAGTTTGCTTGTTAGCTGACCTCTGTGGAGAAACGATGCTGACTCAGAGCTCTTAGGTGAAGGTGCAGCACTGTCCCTAAGTTGGCAGGTGTACTTGTAGTTTGCATGTTCGAATGTGAGCATTTGATACCTTTTGGTGTGTCTGTATAGATCATGATTAATTCTTGTATCTTGGACAACTCAATGACTTAAGACCAATGGAATCGATAAATAATGGGCCAGCAGAGGGAGCTTGTGGCAGGCCCCAAGTTCATGTCATCAGGACTGCTTGGTGAATTCAGGAAGCGTGTCTGATGGCTAGTAGGATGACTGCTGTCATTTGCAGATTCACTTGTTACCCCTCAGTGTTTGTTCTAACGCTCTAGAAAATCAGGAGGCTCTCAACAGGTCACAGAATCAAGATCTAAACATTCTACTCATTCATATTTGAGATATATTTTTAATTCTTATTAATCCTGAGATCCTGTCTTGCTTCACTGCCAGATATGTAAAGTTGCCTTTATTCATACACATCGTCAAAGGGATACCTAAAGCTACCCTCCAAATCGTCCATCTTGACAGGATATTTTTGACATTCTAAGCATTGTTATTGTAAAGAGTTTAATACTATTGTAATTTAAATGCTTTCAGGGATAGTCTACACTTTTGTTTATATTCAGGACTGACATGGTACAATTACTTCAAACTAAAATAGAGATTATTTACTGGAAATAAAATGTGAAGATTCATAGAAAACTAAACAAACAAATTGGTCATATTCTTTTGGACAGACAAGACACTGTGATACAAAAATCCTAACCACTTAAGATGACAACGGTTCTCCTAAAGCAGGCACAGTTACTTGCCTAGGCGTTAAGGATGCCAGTTTTCTGCCCTGTCACCCTCTCTTACTTGGCTCTTTCATAAACAGTTCACAGGCAAGGGGACATTTGGGAACAAACACAATTTAGTTGTAGAATAGCTGATTATGTAATTCAGAAACATGACTCCACATGACTGCAAGTACAGACATCTGAGGAAGTACAGAAAAGTCTTTTGTCCCTGAAGGCACTGCAGTAAGATCCACCAAACAGAGAATAATCTCAACCCTTTAGAAAATTGTAAATCAAGTTATAAAGCAAGATGCTGTTGACTCC
Source organism: Chionomys nivalis (assembly GCF_950005125.1). NCBI lineage: Eukaryota > Metazoa > Chordata > Mammalia > Rodentia > Cricetidae > Chionomys > Chionomys nivalis. Next base: position 18,961,831 of record NC_080088.1, read on the forward strand.
CTTTCTCTAGAGATACATCAGAAATAAATCTGGAGAACGAGTAAATTCACCAGCATAGTAAATAGTGATTACAGGTATTTGAAATGTTCTGTTTTCTCCTATTTTTATTTCATTCCTTTTCTGTTTTCCTGATCCTTCTAAAATGGCCTGTAGTACTGTTTAAGAACATTGCAAAAGATGGAAATTTCTAATTTAATTTTGCTGTTTAATGTACACTGTCATGGTAATTGCAGATAGAAGCCTCCAAAAAAGGGGGCATGCTGTGAATATTATTTATGAACCAAGAGACCTCAGGAGAATTAATTAACCCCTCCTATTCGAAGACTGCTTATATCTAACATTACCTAACATGTTCACACAGCCACAGCTTGTGACGGAAGGTTTTTGTTGACGGAAAATTCTGGGTCTTTCCAAGCTGATCGTTACCCAGGGTCAGACAGGTCAGGTGTTGTTTGCCGCTGGATCATCAGGTAAGACACCATTTTCTATGTCCTGATCTTCAGTCTGAAAATCTCCCAACATAATATCCCCTTTCCTACAGTATATTTAAAATAATTATAGTTTTATTTATTACCAACCTATAGATTACTTTGAAGTTCCTCTTTAAACCTTAACCCTAAAAATTACTCTATATCAATAAACGCTTTGTCTAAGAAATAGCAGCAGCTCACTGGGATCTAAACCACTACTACAAAACAAATTTGCCATCATGATAAGGCTTAATCTAACTAGTCAATTAAAACATTATTTTTTTCTTTTGGAAACTACTTATTATATGCCCCACCCCCAGGATCAAAGTATTGGTAAATGCAATGAGTTTTATACAAGTATAGAGGATTGATTAATTCAAGAGAAAACATTTAAGGTATCATTAAAATATTTAGGAAACTGAATTTACTCACCCTTAAATTAATAGCTATATTTAGCACCTGGTCAAAGTTCTATAATGTTTTAACACCTGACCAATGTCATGTAATGTGGACATCAAAGATATGTCATGTGTTTTCACATCTAGCTTCTTCATATTGAAAATGTGTGCATTCATAGACATAAATATCTGTAATGGCGTAAATGAATGCAGACAGATTATAAAAATATATACAGCTTTAATGGGGAAATAGACTTACAGGACCACAGGTTCCTGCGGAGAACAGGAAAGCAGAAAAAGGGGCTGCTGGGATCACGCCTGGCAGATTTATCAGTAAACATTAGCCCCCAATGGGCGGGGCTTATCCCTACATCTCCCCCTTTTGTCTAAATAAGACAGAACTAAACCAAATACAACTATATACAATAATAACAAATAATAAATATAACAAACAATATTGAGAACAAAAGTTTTGGTAAACATTCTATCTCAAGGAGTCTAAATAACGTAGAGAGTAACTACAATTATATAATCTTCAACTCCGTCAAAGATCTGAGAAAGGAATAAATATTACTTAACAAATGAGAGATATCCAAAATGTGCAACAATTGACAGAGACAACTGACTACTGGGCAATCACCCAAAGTCTCGTTTGCAATGTTGAGTCAACCAACTTTGACTAAGGCCTAACATAACTGACATACCATTCTTAGAACTATCCTACCCTGTCTTGGCAGGATAAGACAATCCTGTTTCATCCACTTAGGGATATTCTGTATCTTTGTCAGAAGTTGAGGTATGGGCTTTTCTTAACCCAAAGGCCAGTTCTGCCAAGAAGACAAGCTCCCAGTGGAGTGTCTTTGGTGCTCAACGTTCTCTTGTGAGTAGAGTGGCATTGCCAGGAGTAATTGTGTCTCGTTGGCACAGAATTCTAGGTTAGATTAAAGGCCATTTTCTACAGCTCTTCGAAGAGGCTGAAGATCATACTATCTATACTAAATATAATCTCTATGTATCTAAAAGACCTGATTAACCTAAAAATAAATATGACAAACATATAATTCTCAATACCTATCTAACTTGAAGACTAAAAGAATAAACAACTGTGCAATATATGAAGACAATGATCTTTAACTGTAAGCAATGTCATTATATAAATAGTATCAGAGGTAGAAATGTAAATTGTAATATGGTAGATGTATCAATACAATATAGACAAAGTTATAAGCATACTCTTATACAAAAATAGAGGTAGGAACACTCACATTCAATATTCAATATATCAATATACAAGAAACAGTACCAATACAATTTTCTAAAAACAGTAATTCACAAATACCAATCATCCCATCAAGCCAGTTAACCCCCCCTTTTTTTGAAAATACCCCTCATTCCATAAAATATCACCCCATCCCCTCAACCCTAAACCAACCATTAAAAGATGTCCCTAATCCTGAGGGCAAACTCTGTTGGGAGAGGGGATGTCGTCCTCTAAGATTGCTTCTAGCTGACATGGGGGCAATGTTCTTCTTAGGGGGTCCCGTGAAAGCAAATGATGGTAAAATTCCCAATTTAACCTTTGACCTAAGAAAATTGTAACTAGTCTCTGAGCGTTTTGAGAAGGTCTGCCCAGAGTGTTGTCAAAAATGTGTACTATTCGAAGTTGTCTCATGTAGTTGGTACCAAAAAACAGGTCTAATATTAGTGCTTTAAAAAAAAAATTCATGACGTCATAAAAACCAGATTGAGTTGATGTCGTGGGGCCCCATCTTCATCCTGGAAACTTCAAAGATTACTGTAGGAAAATTTGTTGCTTGTTATGGGAAATTTATACATTAACAACAAGGACATATACTGACATATAAAGAAAGACACAGATATGAGGAAAGGCAAAGAAAGTTTAAGACATATATATATAAAAAAAATTAATACTTACAGAACATGTCCATCCATCAGTAATTAAATATTTAGGGTCCCTTAAATTCTTTGAAGATAGGTATTTTCCTGTGGAGATAAGAAAAGAACCCTGCCCCCAACCTATCTGTATTACTTACCATCAGTATGATCGCCATCCTTGTGATTGAAGACTCTTAATCTCAGGGTCGTGGGTTCGTGCCCCACATTGGGTGCCAAAATGTAACGGCATAAATGAATGCAGACAGATTATAAAAATATATCAGCTTTAATGGGGAAATAGACTTACAGGACCACAGGTTCCCGCGGAGAACAGGAAAGCAGAGAAAGGGGCTGCTGGGATCAAGCCCAGCAGATTTAGCAGTAAACATTAGCCCAAGGTGAACACGCCCCCTAATGGGCGGGGCTTATCCCTACAAATATCTTTCCCCCAAAATTCCCATATCCACATTGCTCAGAATCTATAGCTATTGGATCAAAATCATTATAGAATGCAATAATGAGCAAAACATGTTTCATACATATCAAGTGGTCTACAGAAAGGTTAGTTAAGATACAAATATGCAATGTTGAATACTACATATAGAAAAGTATCTATTTCCTTTTCAAAATAAAGGACTCTAAAAATAGTTCTCGTTTGTTCCTATGAAATTCAGTTTCAGCGCTATGTCAAATAAAGAATTCACTCTTTTCCTACCTACTTCAGGACTTAAGTTTAAAAGATTAAAAGTAATTTTTGCATTTTCTGTCTTCTTCATCATTGACTTTATCTTTTCTAGTGGTTTTAAAACCAGATTAGCTCAACATTCCTCTGACTTCCTTGCTCTCCTCCTCTCAGTCTGGGATGAATTTCTGCACTCCAACTTGATCTATTTGTCTATAGCATAATCCCGTGAACACAAAGCAAGTCTGAGCACAGATTTTCTGCCATATCTACTTAACCTACTCTTAAAAACTTATGTTATTGCCACAACATAATAACCCCATAAAACGGAAACTGCAATGAACCCATCTTGTTTCTTGCTATGAACTATCACTAAAAGTTACATTGATATCATTCAATCCATAAGCATAATATAGTATATAAAAATATTACAGAATACAAATGTGATCCAATGAATATGACTTAGAGTCACAAAATTTCTGGTAAAAAAGACAGCAAGCATATGATTAGTACTTCACTAATATTGTTAAGGTTAGATAAAGTGGAAAGGGGAATGTGGAATGTACATATTGTGGAACATCTTTATTCAGCCATAAAAAAAGGAAGAGTTTCTTATCCATGTTTTATGATTGAAACTTGAGACCATTAAATGAAATAAGCCAGAATACATGAAAGACAAGTCCTACAAAATTTCAGTTAAGTGTAGTACTTAACAGTGCTAAATTCATAGAAGGAAGTAGATTAATGTTACTGAGACTAGAGGGACAGAGCATTGGAAAGGTTCTGTTTACTGAATGCAGAATTTCAATTGTGCTAGATGACAAGGTCCTAAATATGTGTAGTTATAGAACTGTATTGTGTGGTTATATTTGCAGGACAGCTTACTCCATATGCTTTGTCACAAGATGGAAAACCCAATCAAACTGTAGAATGCGTTGAAATTTATCACACCTTAAGAACTTTTTTTTTTCTTTTCTCTTAATTTAGTGTAAGCCAAGGACTTTCCATTCAGATCAGCTTTGGATATTTTATTGCACATTATACTGATGTGTTAGATATTTATGAAGGTATAGGACCCAGCAAAATTTTAAGAGGTAAGTTAAAACAAGCATATAGTTGATTATAACAATGAAAATAAATGGGAAGCCTTGACAGTAGTCATGTTTCTCTTCAAATTTTGATCAGAATAATAAGTTGTCCTTTAAGTCTGTAAAGTAAATATGGCTATCACTGTCAAAATAGGAAATAAGTACTGTATGTTGACTTTTTGCCGTAAAACTAGTGTTTTAAAATCATGTGAAATTAATGTTTTTTAAATCAAGTGTCATTTATTGTTCAAATGATGATTCCATTTATTAAAGCCAAAAAACCTTAAGATTGCAATACCTTGTTTTCAAAGCACTACATAGAACAGTTTACCATTAATGCATGGACAGTGATGGAGGTGAGAAAATGCAGGAATCAATACAGACCCATGAACTGTTGTAAGGAGTGGCTGCTTGTTCCTCCCTACTACCTGGCTAGCTTAGCCCCATAATAATCACACAGAAACTGTATTAATTAAATCACTGTTTGGCACATTAGCTCTAGTTTCTTATTGACTAATTCTTACATCTTAATTTAACCAATTTCTATTAATCTGTGTATCGCCACATGGCAGAGGCTTACTAGGTAAAATTCCCAGCCTCTGTCTCCAGCAGATCCATGGCTTCTCTCTGACTCTGCTTTTTTCCTTCCATAATTCAGTTCTGTCTTCTCTGCCTACCTAAGTTCTGCCCTATCAGGCCAAGGCAGTTTTTTTTATTCATTAACCAATACAAGCAACACACAGAGGGGACTCCCACATCAACGAACTTCATTCCAATTGGCCAAAATGACACAGCCTAATCATTACATACAATGAAATCAGGGGAGGGGGGTCCAGAAACTTAAATAAGATGAAGAAGACAATGTGGAATAAAACACAAATTAATCAGCTTTCCTTACAACTATGGGGAAGTTGAGAAAATAAGTTTCAAATAATTCTCGATATTAAAGATTAATAATTTCACCTTTGAATTGCATGAATGATGAAACATAATCCTGATCTAGTTAGATGGTTTTGATTTATTTGTTAATGATAAATATTTAAGCATATGTCAAAGATGCATATTTTTTGCATATTATTGATCGGATATTGTACTTGGTAATCTGTGTAAACTTTCTAATTTAATGTTGCGAATATGATTGCAAAATACATATTTCAGAAGAGTAAAGTGAGATAAAAGGAAGTAAATTAAATTCAGAGAGAGAATGTTAGAGGCAGAAGTCAACACAAAACTTTCTTCAGTAAAATATAGAGGAGTTATGTGCTGTGCTCTATCAGTCTAAGTGAAGCAATGAGGATGCCTACAATGCATGAAATCATATGTTCACATTCACTTAAACTAATAGAACAGTCAGATGATGTTTCTGTAGCTTTAAACTACCGTTCCTTTCTCTTTCTCTGTTTTTTTTTTTTTTTTTTTTTTTGGTTTTTCGAGACAGGGTTTCTCTGTAGCTTTGGTGCCTGTCCTGGAACTAGCTCTTGTAGACCAGGCTAGCCTCGAACTCCCAGAGATCCGCCTGCCTCTGCCTCCCGAGTGCTGGGATTAAAGGCGTGCGCCACCACCGCCAGGCTTCTTTCTCTGTTTTTTTTGAGAAAGGATTTCTCTGTGTAACAGCCCTGGCTATTCTGGAACTCACTCTGTAGACCAGGGTGACCTCAAACTCACAGAGATCTACCTGCCTCTGCCTCCCCTAGGAGGTTTTTTGTTTTGTTTTTTTTTCATTATTTATTTATTTTACATACCAACCACAGTTTCACCTCCCTCCTCTCTTTCTGTTCCTTTACCCACCTCCCTTTTAGCCCGCACACCCCCTCCTTATCCATTGGTGATGGTGCATGCAACAAAAACTGCAGTTCCTTAAAATAAAGATTGATATAATGCCCATGTTTAAATACTATGGGTCAAATAAGTATCTCCAAATCAAATACATCATCAATGTATATTAGATGTAGATGCCAACATCCACAGATGCTAATTAGAATCGTCCCTGACACTTTCAGTCATCTCACTAAATGTCTCCCAATTCATATGAAGCATAAAAAACTATACTGATTATAAAATCTCATTTTCCTATAGATATGAATGTATCCTGCTCCATTACTTGTTGTAATAGGAGCGGCAGAGCTACGTCCCTGTCACCTAGCCGCCCGCATGGCTAGCTTTATGCCCTGAAATAATTACACGGAGACTGTATTCTTTTAAACACTGCCTGGCCCATTAGTTTCAGCCTCTTATTGGCTAGCTCTTACATATTGATCTAACCCATTTCTAATATTCTGTGTAGCACCACAAGCTGGCTTACCAGGAAAGATCTTAACCTGCATCTGTCTGGAATGAGAGAATCATGGCGACTGCCTGACTTGGCTTCTTTCTCCCAGCATTCTGTTCTGTTTACTCCACCCACCTAAGGGTTGGCCTGTCAAATGGGCCTAGGCAGTTTCTTTATTAATTAACCAATGAAAGCAACAGATTAGAAAGAAATCACTCCCACATCAATTACTCTTAAAATACGTAGGTTTTATTTAATGTATTTTCATATATTTACCTTTGCAGTTAAACAATAAACAAACATTGAGATAATTCGACATGTGGATGTCATAACACAAAAGTAATTATTATAACATTGTTATATGAAGTTAATATTCATAAAAAGAATGCATTTATAAAAGTTCATTTAAATAATAGTAAGTTAAAAATTTTACACAAATGTTTCAAACTAAAAATATAAATATGTCAATCTTAACCAGAGAAAATGAGAAAAGTCATTTAAAATTAAAGCACTCACTCTTAAATAATGATTATGATGTCTAATATTTAGTATGTGGATTGAATTATAAAATCAAGGGATTTCTTTATTTAAACTTGACTAGGAGGTTTGTATTCTTATACTGTAATAACATACTATATAATTATGAATGTTAGCTGTATTTTCAATTTATTTTTATTAAAAGTCAGATAACTTTGTTTTAATTTACAAGCACATGTTTTCAAAACTGCTTTTTATATGTTCCTTTGTTTAAGATCTTCACCAGATAGTCATCATTGAATTTTAATTCAGAATATATAGCAGAAACTTTGTTTTTATTTTGTCATAATGGAAAATGTATATATTTCTTTCTTAAATCTAAGGAAATTATCTAAAGAAATTATAAGGAAACAAAATTATGTAGTGTCACAAAACAATTGTTATATACTTTATTAGGGTAGTAAATATAGATAAATTCCAGAAGTATTTTTCAATAACTTTTAGATAATACTTTTATATAGATTGCTAAGCAGTTAGGACAAAATCTTGTTCTTTAGGCACTTTCATGAAAGCATGATCTTACTTTAATGATTTTAATAAGTATCAGTGTTGAGAATTAAAGGTATGGACTGCGACCAAGTGGACTCCTTTCCATTTCACACACATAAACAATAATCTGTAATTTCTGAGGTGTTAGGGTGAGGCTAGAGCTTTGTTATATGCTGGGGAAAAGGCTCTGTTTGAACTACATCCTCAATTTTGTTGTCTTTAGTTTTGAAACATGGTCTCACAACTTTTCCTGGGCTAGTTTCCCCCACTGCCAGAATGACTTGGGTTTACAAGCCTGCCTTCTTCACTCAAGTAGCTGGGCATCTGGGACAATAGTTCTGTTTCACCAGACATTGTCAGAAATGCTTTGCCACCTTAAAAGCATGTAGTAAAAATAGCCTGAATGAGCACATGAAAACTGATGTCTAAATTCCATGTCCTGAAAATATGTTTTTGAGTATCATATTTTAAATTCCAAATGCTTAGTAAATTCTGCTCCCATAGGACAGGACAGCTCACAGTGCATGCTGAATATGGTAGCTTGCCATCGTGTAGTGAAGTACTATTAAAAAAAGCTCAGACAGAGAAACTGCGGTTCTACTTGAAGCTCAGAAAAGCAAGGCAGCCAGTCACTGGCTCTTACCTCAAACTCAGACCAAAAATGGTGATCTTGCCTCCAGAAATCTCAGAATGAGACTGTGACTGAAAGCTGTTTTTTCCATTTTATAATCCTCCCTAGGAGTGGGATTAAAGGAATACCACTGGGATTAAAGTCATGAACCACTCAGTTTCTTTGACAATCTAGTGTGGATACTGGGATTAAAGGTGTGTGTTATCGCTGCCTGGTCTGTAAGGCTGACCAATGTGGCTGTTTTACTTTCCCAATCCCCATGCAAACTTTATTTGTTAAAATACAGTTGAAATGCCACTACACTGTAGAGTCTGCACAGGTATAGCTAAAGAGTACAACCAACATTGTATAGTTTCCTGAAATGATATGTTATACTATAAAAAACATATAGCAAATATAGAACTAAGTAAAATACATGCAAGTATATTTAAAATAAAGCAGCTTTAATAAGATTTATACTTTTATTGACTCACTTTTTCTACACTCAAAAGTACTCATTGACTCATTTTTGTTGATAGTAATAATTTATATGAAGAGGTGTGTCACTAATTTAAAGAATTGCCTCAGCTCACAACTGACAAAACTCAGCTTATCAGACTGCCTGGGAAAAATTGAGAATACCTTCCTGAATACTTCCATTGCACATTTACCAAGCAAATAATCCCACAGTTATTTTCATATTAACCTAAATGTATTTTTCTAATGAGACATCTAGTTACTTCTCCAAATCATCAACACATGGCCTCATACTGAATTCACAGTTGGTACTCAAGGCTACATGGTGAGCATCTTGAAGTCTTCTCCCTCACAAACTGATGTTCTAATAATGCCAGCATTTTTCTTGCTTAAATAAAAGATAGTAAATATCTTTTACAACATCTGTTAAAACTTAATCTATAGAAAATCTGCCGTCTCTCTCTTTTGGTGTCTTTCTAAGCTCCTTGCATTTTTATCGTGTTTCTCTGCATCCTCTGTCAGTAAAATTATCTGTCAGCATTACTGCTATTAGAAAATAAATGATTATTTGATCTATAATAACTACACAATCTTAAGTAAGTTCATATCGATACAAGTTTAAAAAAATTTAGAAATTTTCATGAAATTTAAAATTTTAATACAAATTTTAAAAAAGATATTCATGAAATGTATACTATCAGTTGTAATTTAATATTAAGGAAAATCCAACTTTTAATATACAATTTTCTTTCCAAGAATCTTTACATAGATTAGGAATATTAAAGAACTCTGTTTATTCCTATTATAATACATGTGCTCAATCATAAAATAAAATGTATGTGCTCATGATCTGCCCACACGACAGAGGCACACAAAAATTAAATCATAATCTTTGCCTTTGGGGACTTAAAAATCTAATTGTTGAGGAAAAAAAAAAGTATCAGGCATTGAGCATTTACTAGGCAATAACCACTGTTCCACGTGGAAATCATTTATTTATCCCTTAGAAGAAAGTCTCACATAAAGCCATGCATTACACCAGAGTAAAGAGGGACAGAAAAAAACAGAGTGGGACACGGTGTGGCACTGAAGTCAATGCTGTTCTCCAGAACCGAAGTCTTAAAATCTTAGCCTTGTGGTACCCTCTTTGGTGTGTAGCATACCATCTGACACAGTGGTTCTTATTCCATTTAGGATCAAAAGAGTTTTTCAATATAATTAATGCTTCATGAAATCTCTATTGTTAAACACTTTACACTTTTCCCAGAGGATTGCATGTATACCAAAAGCAGGTTAATGAACTTCATAACTCAATTCTCGAATTGTCTGCACCAGATACTTAACATTTGCAAATATGGGATCAAATGCACTGACAAGTATGCTATGATATCTTCACGCTAATTTGATCCACCCAGAAGCTACTGCGTATAAAATTTCAATGTACATGGTGGCTGGGGGTGATGGCAGATCACCTTAAAGCAAAGCTTCTAGCATATTAACATCTCCTAAGTGACTGCATGAGATTTTCAGAAAGAGAATCATGCTAGTTATTAGCCAAAGAGACTGGTAGGTCAAATGGCCAACATAGGTCTCCATGAAGAAAATATGAATGAAAGACACATTATGGTTGAAACATTAATGCAAGGCTTAGTGCTTGAGCATGATACTTCCATGGAGTTTTGTTGAACTTGCCATCTAATTTGAAGTTTTCCTAATTTGAACAGAAATACATATTTTTCAATATTTCATGATGTATCTCTTTAAAAAAAATAAATAGCAATGATGGGTTCTCCATCTAAAGTTTGACAGTTTTCAAAGGCCAAAATTTGATACAGATTCCAGATTGCCCATCTAAAATATGTGCTTTTGTATACCTGAATATCACACATTTAAATATGTGGACTATCCTCCATTAAATCTAATTCAGATCCTTTTAAAAGTGATATTACCCTCTTTGATGAAAAACATGGTAAGCCACATATGGTAGTGAAAGCATTTCATGTAATGATAATTTTATAAGTTGTATGTTATAAATGATATGATTAATACGATAAGCATATAGATCTTTGAGAATCAAAAGTGGAAAAATACTCTATAGGTGGCAAAGTTAAGGCAGAGCAATAATATAGTCAATATAAATTCCATATAAGCAATTCTTACATTATCTACTTGTTGACTGAGGTTTTTCTGTTCCACCAAGTCCCACATCCATTTAGTCCCCCCAAAAAAACACACAGAGGTCTACATTAATTATAAACTGATTGGCCTATTAGCTCAGGCTTCTTATTAACTCTTATACCATATATTAGCCCATAATTCTTGTCTGTGTTAGCCACATGGCTTGGTACCTTTTGCAGGGAGGAAAATCACATCATGCTTGCTTTGTGTCAGGCTTCCTCTGTCCCTGTGTGACAACTGCAGACTGAAACTTCCCTCTTCCCAGAATTCTTGTTGCCCCACCTCTACTTCCTGCCTGGCCACGACCAATCAGCATGTTTCTTTAAAATACAAGTGACAGGGTACAGAGCATTGTCCACAGCATCTACTATTACTTGAGTTTCCACTGCAGTTTGGGTAAGTAGACCAAAATTATGCACTGTTTACTTCACTATGATGACTCTGTTCTTGCTCTCATTGCTGTGGTATGGGTCTCAAAGTTAACCTTTATCCTTATAACTTCTCAACTTGTGACTTTCAGGGAATCCGACTTGGTAAAGCAATTCATCTTTTCCTTTTATGAATAGATACAAACTATGATTATATTCATTTGTAACCATTTTCTTTCATAGCCTCTTTTGTGGAAACTGATCCTGGAACAGTTCGAATTTTCTCCAACCTAGTTACAGTCGCCTTTCTGGTAGAATCTGATGAAAGTGATTACATTGGTTTTAATGCAACCTACGGCACCTTTAACAGCAACGACCTTAGCAGTAAGTGCTTTCTACTGGTCAGCCTTTGACTCCCCTGATGCTGTAGTATTTTTAGCATCAGCAGAACCTAAAGTTTTCACTATGTGAGTTCTTTCCTAACTAATTCTCTCTTTACATAATAGTTAGAAACAAATAATATTAAAAGTAGTTTATATTCTTCATAGGAATTGACTGACTAGCTTCAGAAATTCATAAATCCATCTAACAATTAAATTAGTTTTTAATATTCAGTAAACATTACAAGTGAAAGTAGATTAGCATAAACTAATTCTGAAAAAATCAACATGAAGTTGATTTGATTAAAGTTCTGAATTTAGTTGTAAGGAGAGAGAAGCAGATGGGACACAATATGTGGGTAAATAGTGGAATCAACATGGAAAAAAATTAATAGAAGTTTTTTAAAGTCCAATACTGTAAGAAACATAATAATTTGTCATGGTTGAAAAAATATATATTTTAACTTAAATAAAATAAATTTTAAAATAAATAAAACTATTCACAGTTAAGATTAAAACAAAAGAATGTCTTGATGCCCAGCAAGTAAGCAATCAAAATATTATATAAAGTTGGATTATTTTCTATATAATTTATTATAGTTGTTCATGTCAAATATTAAAGTTGAGAGGTTTTTTAATTCACAGATGATGAGAAAATCAGCTGTACTTTTGAAGATGGCTTTTGCTTCTGGATCCAGGATCTTGATGACGATAACGAGTGGGCAAGAATTCGGGGGCCACAGTTTCCTCTCTTCACAGGACCATCTTTTGACCACACATTTGGAAACGATTCAGGTGTAGTTTACATTTATTCATAAAGCAAAACAAAAAAGCATGCACTATTACTTTATTTGAATGGAGCTTCATTAAGTGAAAAATTATTTTTTCTATTTTTAACTAATAGTTATACTTAAAAGAAAAAAATGGTAATCAAACATCTATCTGTAAGTGGCCTGTTTTTAGAACGTGTATTACTTTACTCTTCTTTCCAGATATGATGATGAAAAGTATTCAAAGGTCATTAAAGATAAGGAAATAAACTCTTAACCATAGCTTTGAAATGATTAATGAGTAAATGGACTTGTGTGAGATAATTGACTTTTCTGACCATTAGTCTGCTTTGCCTTAATTTCATTTTTCAATTATTCATTGTGAACTCACAGAAATATAATCTAGTTTTGTATATTGATCCAGCACTCATTGTCTTGCTAAACTTGTTCATTGGTTCAGATAGTGTTGTTTTTAAGAAGACCTTAGAATTTGTGAGTGTACAAATCCTATCAGCACAGATATAGATTTTCTTCTGGTAACCACATTAAAGAGTGCCTTGAAATCATAGACTACAAGGAAAGCTACGGTGTGTAAAGGTGTGTTCCTGTGGATGAGATGCTAGATTCCATATAGAAAAACTAACATTTAAGACAATATCATTTGATTAAGAAAATGATGGGAAAGATACAGATAAGCAATTATTCTGGGATGATACTACTGAGACAATAGAAGCAATATATTTGTAAAACTAATAAACTCAATGCATAAAGCTTACAACCTTAGTAAGAGTACACACTGTGAATGTTAAGAAAAAAATCACAATAACATCAAACAGTATTTGCATGAGTACATGTGTGTTTATGTTTACATGTGCATTCATGTATGTGTACATGTGTATATGTATTGCATATTTTTATGTTTGTATATATGAGTAAATATATGTGTATGTGGGAATATGCATGTATGTGTGTTTTTATCTTGTATGTGTATGCATTTATGTGAAAATATGTATATGTGCATGTATGTATAGGTGTGCAAGTCTGTGTAAATGCATATGTATATGTGTGTATTATGTGTGTGTGTATATATGTATGTTTGTATGTGTATACATATTTAGAAGCAAATCCATTCTTCAAAATGACCTGTCAATGTCATTGATAAAAACACTGTACCAAAAATCCCACACCAACACTGCAGTACTCAAGTGCTGAAGAAACATGTCACATATCACAATTTGCACACAATTGTGAGACTTTCTCTGCGTGAACCCTTCCTTTTATCCAAAATGGTGTTCTGAGTTACTGGTATCCTTTGCTACAGCTTTTCTTCGAGTGACAAGAACCTAGTCATTTTTATTTTTGTCTGACCACCATGTAAAGCTATTTGGAATGTAGAAGTGAATGTCTTCTCCTCTGAATCAACTAGCCATTTCTGAATAATTTGTTCAATGAAACAAATTATAGCACTAAAAGTCTAAGCACATTAACACTGTATTTTCCTTTTTATGACCTGAAGAGTAAAGGGTTGACTTAGTGTGAACCGTGACTGACACACTGTGAAAGGACATTGAAAATTTAAGTGTTGCCCAAGATAGAAGCGTGTTAAACACTGGCTGTTTAAAAAAAAAAAATCCAGATAATAGAAAAATTATTTATCTGCTTTAATTAGATTAAATATTTTATTACTATGACTGTATATAATCTATTTCACAAAACCACCAAATACTCCCTCTTATTATTTCTTTCATTCAGTTTTTGACCTCTCAGTTATATATGAGATACTCATAATACATCTGTGGATTAAAAGTAAAAACATATTTTCTGGTTTTATAGATCACCTATTCTATTAAAATTTTTTTAAAAAGTAGTTTATATGAAGAGTAATTTTGGTACTTTAATTTTGTATGAAGAACTTGGGAAAACATAAAACTTTGAAAGTAGTAATAGGAAAAAGTACTAATTAATATAAGGCAATCACTTTAGATGTCATTGAAGAAGTGACATGAATCAAATTTCTAAGAGATCACAAGAATCAATCACATCTACTAGAGAGAGGCAGAAAAGAGATCTAAGAGAATAGAAGAGAATTTTGGCTCCTTTGAGGAAAAGCCATTATGCCCACCAGGCTGAGATGCAGTAGAATGGACAGTGAGATGTATCTGACCTTGGCTCATCTGTAGTGCTCAATTTCATGCTGAGGATGAGGAGGAAGTAGCATAAGGTCCAGCACAGCTTGTGGAAGGATAAGACAATGAGATAGACAGCAGTGCCATGCTGCCCAGTGACCCAGGGAAGGGGTCAAGGACCAGAATCAGAGAGCAGATGTGGTAAGAAGTTAGACTCTGACTGTAACTTCAAATGAATAATAGTTGCAATTGGTTATTATTTGTTACTAATAACAAATAGCCATCGATTGAAGATTAAACATTACATACCATTATAGACAAATGCATACAAATGTGCTCTGCATACATGGCTGCTTCCAAAAGATAAATGATATTTAATGTTGAAAATGGTGACATATGAATGATCCTAGATAATTAGCCTAGAATAATTGCATCTAAGATCCTGCTCACATATAGTTAAAATACTAACTCACCCAGATGAAGATTAACCCTTTGGTTGGTAATCTCCTTAGCCCTATACAGACATTCTGAAACATCTAAATAACAGGATCACTTTTTATTTTCTCTTGTGAAAAGAAAAATCTAATAATGTCTGCACCGCAGTTAAACAACAGGAGTCAGATGAGCATTCAGGAAATCACTGGTACCTATTGATTATAGCAGATACGTGTCGTGCAGTTGAAATTTTGATGTTAAAATTATCATTTTCTACTTTCGTGTCATCATAATAGAGATAAAATAATTTCGTTGCTATTTAAAAGAGTCTAAGTACATTACAGGAGGGAAAATGATTTCGGCTTGCCAACAGAGTAAATGACTACAGAAAGGATATGAAACTGCCCAAAGTGAAGCAAGATGAGTGTCAGGTGGAGATTTTAAACAGTTGGGAGGGAAATGGAGTCTCAGGAGAAAGGTATGTAGCCAGGGTTATGAAAATTAGACAAGATCAAGCAGGTCAGAGCACACCAGTGGCCGTAAGTAATGAGGGCGATGGTGGAGCTTAATAGGTCTCTCTGACTCTTAGAGCTGTGATTTCATAATCTACCAGTCATTCACCTCCAGGGGTATTTTTCTTCCAACTGGCTTTTTTTTTTTTAATGTGTCAGAACATTGTACCTCTGAAATGCAAGAGAATTAATCCTCTCCTGCAGTTCTTCTTATCCATGCAGGGTTCTTTTGTTCTTAGCCTTCACTTTCAAAGACAGGAGCACCTAAATGGCACAGATAAACTTTGAATTAGCATCACTTTAGGGAAGAATATCTAAACTGCTCAACTTTTTCCAGAACACCCTCTAAAGAATTCACTCTTGGGGGAGCCACAGCTCCTCAATCTTTGCCCTGTCAGCTCTCAGGGTTTCTTTGTACCTCTTTAAAGTGAAGTGGATTGGGAGATGGTGGCATTGATGCAGGCAGTGCTTTGGCATGCTCAGAGAGAGCCTATTTGTTCTGAACATTTGAGGCAAATGAGGTTAGTAGCATAAAAAAGACCTTGCAAATGTCGGTGTCACAGGGCCTAGCTGGTCTTAGGTTCTTTTTCTGCTCTTTTTGACACAATTGAATTGTTTTTAAAGCTTTAAAGGGTAGCATTGGGTAAAATAGAGTTATTAAAATTAAGACCCTGATGTCTTAGTTAGGGCTAAATTTTATTGGCCCGCCTCCATTTAGGTAAATTATTTTTCTTTTCTATCTTTGATTCCTTCCTTTAGAAAATATGTTTGAAGATAATAAGATTTAGATGTTTAAGTGTTTAAGATTTATAAACATTCATCACTATGTTCTACAAACATCGGGAAAATTCCTGACAGAGTGCCATATACTGCTAAAACGATTTCCTTTTTATGACTCAAAAGTATTCAAGAGACAACAATTGTTCATGATTCTATTCTAAGTTGCTGTATAAAAAAAGATGTTAGACTATATATAAAAGTTCTTTTATGTATATTATTCTTATATGTATTTTTTCACATATCTGCATTTCAACTGCATTTCAACTTAGCAAATAAATATACATTCTTAGTGTAATTTATATCTTTTTAATGTATTATTCTGTTCTTTTTTCTTATCTTTCTTGTAATAAATTTTAGTACTACTTTATCTTATTTAAAGAAACTGAATTTAAGCCAATCATTTTATTAAACCTTTTAGCAATATTTACCTGTAGATTCAGTTATCTTAAACCCACAAGCAGACTGATGAGACTACCAAAACTAACCTAGTTTCTTCTTGAAAGAGACCTCAAATTTCCTCAAAAGCACAATCATCTTCTCGGGTTCTGCTGTCTATATCAGCATCAACGAATGCCCAGAATTTACAGCTTTTATTTATGTATTTATTTATTTATTTTTATTGAGCTCTACATTTTTCTCTGCTCCCCTCCCTACCTCTCCCCTCCCCTTCAACAAGATAACCTCAATAAATTAGAAGCATGGAGACTTTGGGAGAGAGAATTTACAGCTTTAATTGGGGTGTTGATTGGAGAGAATTTGAATTCAGTTCATGATATCAGCACCAAAGCATGTCCAGAATTTACAACTATACTTGTGGTGTTGACTGCAGAGAGTTTAAATTCAGTTCATGACATCAGCACCAATGCATGCCCAGAATTTACAATTTTACTTGAATTGTCGACAGGACAGAGTTTGAATTCAGCTCATGGGGAGATGGACAGGAGAAAGTGTAAGAAAAATGTAAGACTAGAGAAAAAGTTCATTGTATGCTTGAGTTAACAAACTATTAAATTTTCTGGTTTTAAGCTCACTTTAAGGTTAATTTTAAGAGATCTACAATGCATTTCAAAAAACTAAAGAGCTAAAAAGAGTGTCATTAAACCATAGAAATCCTGTATGGTTATGCAGAATTCTGATGAGTCATTCCTTCCTTGTAGGACTTTAATAAAAGTGGAAGCAAGTCAAATTGATATAAGAATATATTAAACAACATTTACCTAACCCAAACAGAAAATACAAAAATTAACAAGACACTACTCATTTTCCAGGATTCTTCAATAAGTATTACTGCAGGCCTCAGAAACTGGCTTAATGGGTAAAATGTTCACCAGGCAAAAATTGAAGTCCTGAACTAGATTCCCCGGCACCTTTGTAAAAAACATATGTAGGTAGTAGGCCTTGCCACAATATGACTGGAGGGTGGACAGAGAAATTAGAGAATCCTTGGGGCTACCCAGTCAGCCAGAAAAAAGCGAGATATCAAGGTCATACCTTCACCTACATAAGCACATGCACGTATGCACCCACCCCCACACACCCACCCCCCCACACACACACACGTGTAAACGGAGACCACTCGTTCATGTCCTGGCTTCCCAGTCCTGGATAATCATACAGAAACTACATTAATTACAACACTGTTTGTCCAATAGCTTAGTAGTATTCCTAGCTCACTCTTACATCTTAAATTAACCTATTTCTATTAATAGTGTATCATCACTAGGCTGTGGCCTACTGGTAAGGTTCTGGTGTCTTTCTCCTTCAGCAGCTACATGGTGTTTCCCTGACTCCACCTTCTTCCTCTTTGCATTCAGTTTTATTTTCCTGCCTAGCTCTATTCTGCCCTGCCATAGGCCAAAACAGCTCCTTTATTAACCAAGTGTAATACAACATATTCACAGTACACAAAGGGGAATCCCATATCACACATGTGCAAGCACATGCATGTACACTCATACACAAGTGTGCACACTTAATAAAAAATGGCATATTCTATTTATGATAAAAGATAGTTAGCAATACACTATACAAAATGACATCAGAGAAATAAAATGTGTTTCTGAAAATTCAAAGTTAGTGTATCAAGGAGCCTTTCTTAAAAGCCTTAGGTTAAATTTTCTCCAAGTAAAAAGATAGTATTTTAAAACAGAATAATTGAAAGGTGGAGAATATGGTCAGAAGTTGACACAGGTTCTAAAAGGTCCTTAATGTCTTTGGGTATTTGGAAATACACAAAGAATCAAATCATAAAGAAATATTTTGCATACAATACATCACTTATTATGGCTAGAGCTGTTGTACACAAAGTACAGACCCCCAAAGACCACCAAGAGACCAAATCCAATGCAAAAGCAAAGAATCTTTTAATTGCAAGTTCAAGCCTGGATCCTTTGTCTGTCCAACACAGCACTGGAGTAGGAGAGACCCCCAAGTAGCAGTGGTGCAGGGTGTCTAGAGGACTACAGACTGCATAAGAACAGACTCAGGTTGGTGTACCTCTGAACTGGGAGCACCTGTCTGGTTAATTGGTAGTTTGCAGCTGCAAGGGTGGTGCTATCTTTTGGGCAGTTGCTGTAGTTACCACATTCCACCTTTATAAGAAAAGCCTGCTAACCTAGCCTGTTTGTGTTTGGTTCTTTACCATATGGGGTATCTTATGGGTTTTTTTGTTGTTGTTGTTCTTGTTGTTGTTTGTTTGTTTTGTGTGTGTGTGTGTGTGTTTTCAGTAACAGGATGAGGTTGAGGAAGGTTGAGGACACAGCACATCTTGCTGAGTCAGGGGCCTATATCCTGCAGGTCCTTAGTGAGGGCTTGGGTCCTTCAGGATTAGAAGATATGGCTGCCGTAGTAAAGAGGCCCCAACAGGGTGATTCTGTAACTGTTGTAGACATAGACGATCTTGAATGAAGATGTAACCAATCACATGACTTCATAGGAAGCTTTGTGAAGCAGAATCCCCAATTTAAAGAACATCTTAGAGGAAGGCCCACTTGGGAACAAACACTACAACAATGTTTTGTTTAGTTTATATTTCACTGTGATAAAACACTAACCAAAAACATCTTCAGGAGAAAAGTCTATTTGGTTTGCAGCTTACAGTTCATCATGAAAGGAAGCCAAGACAAGAACTGATGACAGAAATCCAGAGGAAGAGCAGAAACACAGAGGAATGTAGCTTACTAATTTTCTCTCTCTGAGGTGTTCAATTGTTTGATATATATAGTACCCAGGGGTAGTTCCATAGTAGGCTGTGCCCTCTTAGATCAATTTCAACTGAGGTTCTGTTTTTCCAGGTAAATATTGTGTATAGCTCACAAAACTTAGCCTGTACAAATGGTATCCTGACCTAGGGCCATCATCCCTAGTTGCTGTTATTTCTTCCTCCACCTGATGATATGCTCCAGTAAAAACATTGTCTGTATATTATTCCATATTCTGAGTGTAAACAACTAGGTAGACAGCTAATTAGGAGCTCATCACATGAGATGCAAAGTTAAGTCTATGCCATATTCAAATTATTGAAGCCAAAGATATGGTCAATTTTGAGAAAACTTAAAAAGAAACATAATAACAACATTGGAACTTAAAAAAATGTATTTTCTCCCAGAGACAAAAGATAGAAAATTGGTGAGCATAAAACATTAATCCTCTATATTAGGAAATCTCCTAGGCTAGAGAAAATTCTTAATAGGTTAAAATAAAATGTATTCTCTTTGAGTATTACATCCTGTAAGTGTTAAATAAGTGAGCAATATCAAAATATCATCAATTAAATTAAAGAATAGTTGCATGAGTGAACTAAATTTAATGTAAATTGCATACTCTACTCTCATAATTTTATAGAGAATTTATTTTACCTATTTTAGTTGATTAATTTAACTCACTTAGATAATAATAAGATAATAGGTAATATAGTAAATTATTTCGTATATAACAATATCTACAGATGCATGATGTTTACTGTCTTAGTTTATTTTCCAAAATATAAAAGGTACTGTCATTTCTATAATTAATCTTGTTTTAAGTGGACTTGATGCAGGCAGATTCACAGGCCCAAAGTCAAACATTGAGCCACACTCAGGGAGTCACAGGAAAGCCCACAGAAACCACTAGCGTGACTCATGGGAGCCTGGTTTACAGAATTTGAACCTACAACCAGGAAGTCTACATGGGACCAAGTGAGGCTCTCTGCATAAATGTAACAGTTGTATAGTTTAGTCTGTATGTGGAACTCCTGGAAATGGGGGCAGGGCCTATTCCCAGGGCTTTCACTAGCTTTGGAAAACCCATTTCTCCTGCTGGATTGCCTTGCCCAGCCTAATATCAGAGGAGATGCTTGGACTTGGGGCAGCTTGATAAACCAGGCTCTGCTGAAACCCATAGGGGGCCTGCCCCTTTCTGCATGATTACAGAAGAGGCATGGATCGAGGGGCGGGCAGAGGAGAGAAGGTGTGAGAGAGTGGGAGAAAAAAAGAGAGGGAGAAGAATGTAAAGTCAATAATTTAATTATAATTTAATTAATAAAAAGTCATATTAATTATACAATCAGATCTAAATATATTACCGCTAAATGAATGAATAAGATACTTAGCACATTTCAAATTATAGCTAGTAAATGGATTGTGTTGGGTGAACATGCCAGAACAGAAGTAGCAGCATGATGTTGCGTCTGTCACACAATTAACAACTAACTCCAAAGTTTTCCAGCACTTAGACCACTTCAGTACTTCTTTCTTTCTTATCATACCCTAAGCAACTAACAGCAAGATGAATTCCAACTGGGTTTATTTGGGAGCTCATAGAGAGCAGGTGCTGGGACTTGTGTGATGAATCTGAAGCTGACCTTTTACATAGCTTCATATATATGAGACCAGACATAGCTAAAATATTCATGAAATATTTTAGCATAAATAAAATGTGAGTAGTCTGTTACTAGTATAAACTGTGAAACACATTCATGCATTTTGTAATACGAATGCAATGCACGTGCATATATTACCTTTATAAGTCTTTTAGCACTATTTCACCTTGATAGAATACTCATTTATTCCAGATAATTTTTGCCTCGTTCGTCTAAGTATGTGTTTATAAACAGTTCTACTTGAATTTCTCTTCTTTGTATCTTATTCTTACTCTGCATACTACAAATGAATGAGATTGCATTTTATATACAACATTGCCTATATTTTTCTGTTGAAAGGCACAGGAGAGAAGATGTTGATTTCAAGCAAACACATTTGGACATTTCATAAAAAATGCATAACAATCCAATTCTATTAGTCCAATATTTCATTTACTTTGTAGCGTGTTTTGCTGGATAATTCCTGCTTCTGTCTTAATATATGAGTTTTGAACTAAGAATGAAGTAAATTCCCCTAAGAGAATGTTAAGATATTCTTACCTAACTGTACTTCACACACTAGAAATGACTCAAGTCATTGGCTTGAATAATGAATTCTAGACCAGAAAGCACTTATGCAGTATCTTGTGCTATTTCAAAAGCTTTTATATGGATTAGTATGCTGCCTGCTCCACAGTGATCTGATTAGTTATCATTCAAAGGAATACAGAAATATGAAAAACCCTTATAAAATCAGGCACTTTCTTATGTAAAGATATGCAGTGTAGTCAATGGGATATATAACCAGTGTTCTTTGGAACGTTTAGCCTTGTCATCAAATGTATGCATAAATAATGGTGTATCCTGTTAGTTAACCAAACAGAATATCTAAATACAGTCAGCCATGTGCTGATTACCTGTCAAGCTGTGAGTTTTTTCTAGATGTATGGAAAATTAGAATTAAAGTAAGAAATCCAAAGTTGAGTGATTTTCCTAAACAATTTATTATGGCAAACTCAACCACTCCAGACTCAATTCTGGCACCTGATCCAATGTGCAAAAATACATGTCATAAAGCTTCATCTTAAATGGTTACCTTCTTTAAGCAAGTAAAAGTTTTTGGTTGGCTTTACAGGATTTTACATTTCTACACCAACTGAACAATGCCGGAGAAAAGAAAGAGTGGGCCTTTTAAGCCTCTCTTTAGAGCTTGCTTCAGAGCCTGCCTGCCTTCACTTCTGGTATGTTTTCAATCAGGTCCTTGACTTGTGGTCAGATATACTGAAATGCTATCTTTGTGAGTGGCTAGCAACAGTTTTGTTAGGGAACCAGCCTCAGATCAGATAGCTAAAGTTTTAATGCCTGCATTAATTTTTTTAAATTGATAGACCAGCAAAGTATTGGTGGCCCCCTGACCCTCTTGCCCAGAAACACCCAAAGGGAAAAAAGTATATAATTAAATATAAGGAAATCTGCAGAAAGAACTAAAATGAATTTCTTCAATGTGTTAAAAGCTAAACATCTTTTCTTATTTCCAAATCAGGTATTACATGTGTTGTGAAAATGTCTACAACTTTAACATCCAAATCAGCAGTGATGAAACCACAGACAAGACAGTTTTTCAAAGAACAGGAAATTATGGGAGGAATTGGAATTATGGCCAAGTTACATTTAATGAAACAGGGAAATTTAAGGTTTGCAAAAATACTTTGTAATTTCTATATGTATTTTTATAATGTGTGAGTATACTTTACAATGATATAGTAAAGTAGTTTCTGGAGAAAACCTAGTAACTTTCTCTTCTTTTCAAATCTACCTTATTTTTTCTTTTGGTTTTGAGGAATCACTTGTGATATTAACATTCTGTTTATAATAGTCTGTAAAACCCTTCGAAAAGAAGGCAGCTTCATCTCCCTTCATCAATACCTTCTTCTATTCTTCTGCCTTTCTTTGCTCAGCTCCACACACTCCAGATAATTATCATTTCATAGTTAAACATCCATGTCTATCAATATCCACCAGCCAACCCCACTATGACTTAATCTCAGTAGATTTCCTTTAGAAAGGAATTTTATGAGCCATATCATTGGGAAGTCTCTGATCATTTATTCTGCATTAAGTTGAATTAATTTTTCCAGATAAGAATTTAATGCCTTTATTTCCTAAGGGTTGTTGCTATTAAAATATAGGATAGTGTGCCCTATTAGTTTGACCAAATTAACAATGTTTTAATTGAATAATTTGATACAAGTTAGTATCACTTTTAGAAGATGTATATTTCAACAGACAATGTCATCACCAGAGGCAGAGATGCTCCCCTATGACATAGAGCCATAATCAGTGACCCTCATCTGCCTTCTTCCTGTCACTCTTCCCTTTATTTTTCATATTCTAGTCTTCACTGTAAATTTTTCTTCATTAATTTTGTTTGTTTTCTGATAATTCAGAAAAGAAAAAAATAGAATATCAAACAAAGACAAATAGATGAATAAAATGAGAAAATCAGCATTTCTTCAGGCAGTTCTAGCCATTGAGGTTTTTTCTAAACCTGAAATGGTCTGGTACAGTATTTTTGGTCTTAGTTTTACAAGAAAAAAGATACTGCCAAATTACAAATGCACACGATGATACTTTATTCATGATTAGCTTCCATGGTTTTGTTAATCACAGTCCTAAAGCTTTGAATGTGAATTTTGAAATTAATAATTCCTATTGCACAAATTTTATTCCAGTATATTGTTATAATTATATTGTGTGACACTAATCCTGGTGACATAAGCACCAACATCTACTCTCCCCAGATAGTGAACCATAGGCAAGCCAAAGTAAGGATACCAACGAAGTCCAAATTTGTGAGCCAATGAGTTCTACGGGGATTATTTACAGATGTGTGGGTGTGGGGGTTGCTTACAGGAGCAGAAATTCCTCAAAGACAGCTACATCACCTTGGTGTAGATGATGGGTCACCAAAGCTGGAAACCTGAAACACTTCAGAGGTTGGAGAGTGTCTTTTCTGATCAACTCAGCTTTCCTTAGCCTATCCAGCTAGTTCAGCTTGTCCAAGAGTATCTCTCAACAGTTCTTAAAACAGAAAATCTTGGGGAGGGTAGACCCAGTGAACCCCATCTGTTTGAACAAACTCTCAAATCTATTAAGTGATCTGCTTCCCGAGTTTAAAAGAATCTCCCTGCAGGATGGAAAGTTTTAACTTCTTTTAGAATATCCTGACTTTTAAGGAGTTTCCTTGAAGGATGGAGGAAATTGTCACACAGAAAGTTGTTCTGTTACTGTTGTTGATTCACAAATATTCATAGGTAAGAAGGTGTAGGACATACCATGGTCAGCATGAGGATCAGTGCTATTTGGAATTTCAGTCATACAGTAGGGCTTAGAGGATACTGTCATCTGTTGGAGAATACAAACTTACATTTTTATTATGCCGTTGTATTGAGAAGTTGTGGACAACTTGCTGTTATCTCCTTAAATTTTTTTTCTCCTCTGGAAAGGGAATAATTCACACTTATTGGAATATATCTGGTATGAGACCTATGGAATTAATGGAAAAATAATGAATTGAGGAATACACGCTCTGTTAAAAAAATCAAATAAGACAATGTATATTATGTGGCTCAGATAGCGAATACCACACAGCAAGTATTATGTTTGTCTCATTCTTATGTTATTGAAGATAGGTCCAAGGAAGTACAGTTGAAAACAGTCACAATATCTGAAAACCTACTGTGGTATTTATAAACCCAGGAGCTGTGACCAAGACTGTTTGTTCGTCTTGTGATTAGCACCTTCCTAAGAATGCTAATTCAGAACCCTAAGTGAACTAGGACCAGTACTGGTTGATCCTGAATGTTCATGTTATGCTACTCATTTCTTCGTGTTCCTTTTTCCCTATTTAAATGATCTAATCAGAGTGTCTGCTCTTCAGGACTGGTATCTAGTATGAGGGAAAACAGACATTTGGATTTTTAATATAATTGGCAGGAGGTTTCTCTCTGCATCCAAATTATGTATAGGCTTTACTAAGTAAAACAGAGTATGATAAAATCAGGAGAAGAGAGATAAATAAATCATAAGACTATAATCTAACTCAGAAAGAAGACATGCATGAATATTTTTGCTAAGACTTATATGTAAGATAAAGGTTGAGATTCTCAAAAGACCTTAAACAGTATGCTTTATCAATATTTCAATGTGGAGTATGTCATTATGCATTGTATAATTGGCAATACTGGTTCCCCTGAGTTATTAAGCCATAAGAAGAGCCAAGTCAGAAATTATTAGAGTGGAATAATAATATATGCCTCTCTGAATTTCAGGTTGTATTCAATGCATTTAGAAACCCAGGTTTTAGTACAATAGGTCTGGATGACATAAACCTGACTAATGGAATCTGTAATGAGAGTCCTTATCCAGAACCAACTTTGGTTCCTACACCTCCACCAGAGCTTCCTAGTAAGTAAACCCATTGTGTGTATTCCCTAAGTCGTGAATCTATCTTGTTTCCGCTTACTGCTTTTATCTCAGCCTAATAGTGTTTCAATGGAAAATCAAAGTAAAAATAAAGACCATGAAAAAAAAAACTGTATCTAGGCAGTGATGTGTTATAATAAATTCACAGACATTCACTTGTTATAAGGTTGTCAATCATATTTAAAATATGATTTAGTAATTTAAAAATACATTTAGTAATTTTTATCTTAAATTTAGTGACAGTACTAATTTTTATTTCGTTCTCATTAAAACACAAACTCCAGTGCCACATTGGTGGAGATGAGTGGAGTCTACTCTCTTCGGGGAAGAGCTGCTGAGGTTCTAGTTGCCTTTTTAGGAAGGATTTCAAAATCATAACAGCTCAGTTAAGACTGAACCACTCTGTCTTAGCTAGGGTTTCTATTGCTGTGAGAGACATCACGACCCTGACCATTCTTATAAAGGAAAATGTTTAATTGTGATGGAAGCTTAGAGTTTCAGAGGTTTAGTCCATTATCATCATGGCAGGGAGCGTGGTGAGTGGGAGTATGGTGGCATGCAGGTACACAAGCCGGAGAATTCTATATCTTCCAGGCAACAGGAAGTGTACTGAAACACTGGGTGGTATCTTGAGCATATGCGAGACCTCAAAGCCCACCTCTACAGTGAGACACTTCCTCCAACGAGGCCATACCTAATCCAACAAAGCCACAATTCCTAAGAGTGCCACTCCCTTTGGTGGCCATTTTCTTTCAAACCACCACACACCCCAACTCTATTTTGGAATAATTTGATAGCAAATATTAAATCCAAACTTTTACCAGACATCCCTAATGAATGGGAAATGTTTACATCCTGAGATGATGCTTTGACAAGGCTTTGGAATACCCTCCCTTGGCAGCAACATAGCTGAGCAATAACTGAGATTTCCAATCCTACCATAGCTTTTAATTCAAAAGAACAAAATGGATCATATGCCTACTTTTCTTAGGTCAAATTGAAAAGCTGTAATTTCAAAGAAACCTTATTACCATTCATCTTATTCATGTCTGAAGAAGCACACCCTATTATAAGAACATGGCATTTTATAGACCATAAAAGGATAATCACAGATAAATATACATTATATAACACAGCTCCTATCTTTTAGGATATTCTCAGTGCAGTGGTATGTTTTGAGGCATACCCTCAGTCTTGTGATCATGGGAATCTGAGAGAGCCATGGGGAGTATTTTGTGATATATCTGAACACTCAAACACAGAATTTCCTCTTCTCCTTTTCTCTGAAACATTTAAAATACCCAGAAAAGCATATATTTTTCTACATTAAAGCTTCAATCTAAAACAAAACAAAACAAACAAATAAAAAGCAAAAGACCCTGGCAAAAGAACACAGTGGATAAAGGCATTTGCAACCTAACCTGTTGACCAGAGTTTAATTCATGGGATCCACATGAAGGAAGAGAGAACTGACTCCCATAGTTATCCTCTGACCTTCACAAGCTTGCTATGGAATGCACACACACACACACACACACATGAGCTCACACATACACAGTTACACATGGACAGACAGACACACTAAACGCATCTGTTTTTTGTTTGTTTTATTTAGTTTCACTTTTGTTTTAAGAAGCAGATTTTTTTTTCAGCTACATGAATTTAACAAACCCAAAGTCCTCTAGAAAAAAATGATTGATATTTGACATTTTTTTAAAAACAAGCTGCCACTAAATAAAGATGTAGTTCCTACAGGCCTCATGCTGCCATCTTGAATATTCACTATATTCCTAACAAAAGGCTAGTGTTCGCTCTTCTTTCATACTGAAATGTTTGAATATTTCTTGAATGATGCAGTATTCCCATCATTCATTTAAGGCATAGATATCCACTCTGCAAATGACACTGCCGAGGAAGCCTAAGAAATATCAACACAGTTGGTTTTTGAAAATTTTAACATGATAGGAAAACAAATATTATAAACAGTGTACTATTCATGGTTCATGTGTGAAGTGGATAAGATTTAATTAAGGAAATGTATGAATAAATGAGACACTCAGAAATCTGAAAGAGAGGGGGGAGAAACCCTGATGAACAGACAATAAAATACTGCTATAAAGTCCACCAAAGGCAGAAGTTTTGTATTTTTCCAGTGCTGGGGATAGACTTCACATCTTCTGAGACTAAGCAGATTTGCAAGTGTACTTCTCAACACCAATGTCTATCATTCTAGCCTAGCTGTAATTCACTGTATCTGCCTGGTTTCTAGTGTCACATGAATCAGTAACCTGTAAATATTAATAAATCTCAGATGCTCCATATTTAAAATATTAGACAAGTCACGTTTCTTAAATTTTAAAATCTAAGATAGCTTTTATATTATCACATATAAAATAAATGATTACAACTTTGTTGTCCATCTTAAAATCAATATTATGTGTGCCATCATCATATCCATTTTAGTCAGTAAAAGAAAAGTCACTATATCTCAGTGCATAGAAGCTTAGCATCTGTGCATGTTTTAGCACTGGGGAAATTGTACTGTTAGAATAACCCATGGGATTTTAAGATATAAATTTAGAATTTGCCCAGAACGTGTTTGTTCCACTTTCTAAGTGGTTCACTTTGAGCCAATGTTCAGCGCAGCGGAAATGTTAATTACCGTCCAACGCATCCTGAACAATTTCTTTCTAATGCCTTTTGCAGATGGGTCAATAGAAGTCCTATCTGTGCAGAGCTATTCTGATTCCAGATCACTGAGTTGTTTAAGCAAAAATAAAAGGAAAACATGGTTGACTGGCTAAAACCTTTCTCTTTCTCTTTACAGAGTAGTTCAATAAGAAATCTCAGACAAGTGGTTGAATAATCAGACCCTGTACCTACTCGGTTCCTGAGAATATTGTTGGGTCTAGTTTTCTGAATATTCACAACTGCAAGGATTCCTCAACCATGTCACTTTAGTCTCTGCGCCATCAGCTTCAGGATGGTGCCTGTGATGTTGATACAATTAGTTTCAATAAGAGTATTCTACTTGAAGAAGTTTACAAAAGCTAATATTCTGTTAAACAAACACCATATTAATTTAAAAACCAATTCTGAGGCTCTGTCATAAAGAACAGTATGTGTAGGCAAAAAGAATTCATCACTCAGCTCCTGGGTGATTTCTGAGATTCTCAACTAATTAAGAAAAACTGGCTTTAGCCATTTTAATATTCTAAGGTTTTTTTTTTTCTCTGTCATATCCTGATGTAAGTAAGCCATTTTTCATTTCTTAACACACAGTGAGTTAGTTTGAAAAAAGTTACTAAACAACTTGACAAGTTCTCCATGTGGGAATCAGTCTGCATTTATGCTTTCTTTTTTTTTTTTTTTTTTTTTATTTTTTTTTTTTTATTTTTATTTTTTTTTTTTTTTACTTATTTATTTATTTTTATTCTTTTTTAATTAAAATTTCCACCTGCTCCCCATTTCCCATTTCCCTCCCCTCCTCCCAAATATTGCCCTCCCCCCACTTCCCTCCCCCTATCCCCACTCCTCTTCTCCTCCCCCCACTCCATTCCCCCTCCCTCTCGATACTGAAGAGCAGTCCAAATTCCCTGCCCTGCGGGAAGACCAAGGTCCTTCTATCTACGTCCAGAAAGGTGAGCATCCAAACAGGTTAAGCTCCCACAAAGCCAGTTCATGTATTAGGATCGAAACCTAGTGCCATTGTCCTTGGCTTCTCATCAGTCTTCATTGACCGCCATGCTCAGAGAGTCCGGAATCAACCCATGCTTATTCAGTCCCAGACCAGCTGGCCTTGGTGGGCTCCCAATAAATCAGTTCCATTGTCACAGTGGGTGGGTGCATTCCTCGTGGTCCTGATTTTTTGCTCATGTTCTCCCTCCTTCTGCTCCTCATTTGGACCTTAAGAGCTCAGACCGTTGCTCCAAATTGAGACTCTGTCTCTACCTCGATCCATCGCCAGATGAAGGTTCTAAGGTGATATGCAAGATATTCATCAGTATAGGATAGGGTCATTTCAGGTTCCCTCTCCTTAGTTGCCCAAGGTACCAGCTGCTTTCTTAACCTTCCCTGCAGACCAGAAATCTATGGTGTTTGTCCAACTTAATACTCAACCCCTAGCACACACAGGTCTTAATTACATTCATAGAATCCTTCACCTAAGAACTTTTTCTTACTCTCTTTTGTTTTCATTGCTTTACCTTTGCAACAACTAGCCTCATTTAGTGTTATCATTGGTTAACTTTATTTTAAGAACAAATAAAATTTAATATTCATGAATAAATATTTAAACCAATTAGTCACAAGTTTGATAAAAATATATACATTATGAATAGCTACAATGTCTTAAAACTACTAATTTTCAAAAGTTGGACACCAAATTCTCACGGTAGATGTAATTTCAGATTATTACCTAAACTTATTAACATGTTCAGTATAATATTAAAAATTTATTGTTTATTACTAAAATAATAGATAATAATTGAGAATATTAAAATTAATTTCACCTAAATTCAATGTGATTTATTGTTTTTCAAGTTACATCTATTATTCCCCCATAAATGAGTAATAGTCAAAAGCCTATCAGTAATTGAAATTATGTCTTCATTTCTTATTTTCTTCCACGTGTTTAATTCAAACTCCCTGTGAGAGAGATGGGCTTTCCTTCTCACTTCTGGGATACTATTCCCTATGGACACAAACCTTATAAATGTCAGCCTTAAATAGAGGTTACAAGCAGAATCTCTTAAGGACATAACTCCATCTGTGAAAACTCCCTTAAAGAATGCTGCATAAACACATCATGTGTACAGTAGAGATTTCTATGGCATAAAAAGAGATTAATCAAATTACAAACATTTGAAATAACAGCACCTAGGAATATTAAAAGTGAGAATCCAACTCTGTCAATGAACAGACCCTCCAAGCCAGTCAGGATGTTTTACTCCCATTGTATGTGCAGGCATCTATTACCTAACAGCATAGCATGAATGCAATTTCTAGAGTCATGCCTCATCAGTCTATGGAACTTCCCATAAGAATCATGTGCACACAACGTACCTATGAATACATAAAACATATTCACATAGACATATGTGCGCACATATCTACATTTAAACAGATAAACACAAACACATATAGTTAAACTTTCATGAACTCACACAAACACATTTACACATATGTAGAAGGAGCTGCGGGCTGCGTTCCTGCAGCCTGGCTCCCGGCCACCTGGCTAGCTTATGCCCCGAAATAACAACACACAAACTGTATTCTTTTAAACACTGCCTGGCCCATTAGCTCTAGTTTCTTACTGGCTAACTCTCATATCTTGCTTTAACCCATATCTAATAATCACGAGGTGGTGGCTTATCAGGAAGATTCTAGTGTATGTCCATCTTGGGCTGGAGCTTCATTGTGTCTGTCCAGAGAGGAGAGGCATGGCATCTGGCTCACTTCCCTTCTTCCCAGCATTCTGTTCTGTCTGCTCCAAATATCTAATTTTCTGACCTATCAGACCAAGCAGTTTTCTTTATTGATTAACTGATGAAACAACAGATTGACAAATGACCTTCGCACATCACACATATATACATACACAAGTACATACACACATTCACATGTACATGTGCACACCTAAGAATTGAAACACAGTGATGCATATGCACAAATGTGCATGCACTCTTATATATATACACACACACACACATCCACAAATACACATTTGCAAGTTCACATATAAGTATACATATATTCATAATACAGACGAACAGACACATTCACACTCATGAATATATAATGTAGTGATTTAAGCTCGAATATATTGTACACATGCCTGAATCTGTACTAACCCAAATATACACTCATAAGCACATACCCATTCTCACCTGCACAGAGACAAATATGTTATGTACAAATGCACACAAATTTACACTATACCCATTCACATAACACACACATATACAAATACACACATCCATACACAAACATATGTTTGTGTTTTCACACTCATAAATGCACACACATGAACACATGCTTATGCATAGAAACCACACACATAGTCAATAAAATCTTAAACTGTTTTATATTTGTCTATAATTAGTAAAAAGAAAACATACATTCAGTATAGTATAATGTTAGTATACCTAATCATAGAACTAGAAGATGTAGGCTCTATTTTATAAGAAAATTTAATTAAATCCTGGGAATCCCAACTATGGCAAAATGTTGAGTAACAGATCTAACCAGAAAAGAAAACTAAAAATTGTTGTTTTTGTTGTGCTTTTTGGGGTGTGTGTGTGTATACTCTCATGTAATATAGGAAGGTTGAATTCCAGATCCTCCAGCTTCTACATTCTAAGATCCTAGATCACAGGTGTGCGTTAGTGTGATTTCCTCAGAATTATAAACAGAAAGAGAAAGTGTTGCTCCTCCCTTCCTACCACACATTTCAATGTTGAGCATCATTTCCACCCAATACTTTAAGAATAAAAGATCAAAAAGTCTGTATTGCTACATCAATGACATACCAGCCACTGGCTCTTCTACTAGATGGTAACAGGAATGGCATTTGCTCTATTATAAATTTTCATGTTTTTCTGCAGGTATGATTTTCTCTCATGTACTTTACAAAATATTTCCTTTGGTCAAATAAATATGGGAAATCCTAAACACTATTATAATCTTTTGAAACTTATAAAGGAAATAAGAATATAAAGTGAACTTTTCTACTAAAAACACCAATGTACTAACATGTTTCCCTAAGAACTTATACAGTTTGTAAAATGAATCTGTCAAAACTAGCATTCTAGGAAATGTGTTTTTACAGTGTCTGGCATCTAGGAAGATATATGTGGATTAGGCATGGTGTTGTTAATAACTGTTTCTTAATCCATTTTAGCTGACTGCGGAGGACCTTTTGAATTATGGGAGCCAAATACAACATTCAGTTCTCCAAACTTTCCAGATACTTACCCTAATCAAGCTTTCTGTGAGTCTTTTCTTGCCCAGCTTATCAAGGAAAAATGTATATAACAAGGTTATGTCCCTCGTGAATAGAGAAATAGATTAAGAATTTGTCAAAATGAACAGTAGCATGCCTACCTATGAAATATTATTACTTCTTTCTTAATTATTTCCTTCATATATGACAGTATTTGTAATTTCGTTTCCTCTGCCTTGCTTTCCTCCCTCCAAACCCTTCCATGATTTCTTTTAGATTTCTAGCCTACTTTTCACTGCAAAGTTTTTAAGTGAGTTAAAGCAATGGTGATCACTATTCATGGTTTCAATCTATTCTCACAATCATTCTTCATAGCACTTTTTACTATTGTAAATTCAGAATAAAAACATGAAAGTAATGCCCTTGATGCAGTCACCCTGGCTCTAGATATTTTCATCACTTTCCTAGCTCACACATAATCCTTGGAGTATGTACAGCAAACTTGCAGTTTCATAGAGCAAAGTCAACACAATACCTTCACCCTTAGAAAACACATACTAGACTTGATGAAGAATACAGCCAGAGGAATGTGATTAGATGCCTAGAATCAATAAGAGAATAATGCAGGCTGCTGAAATATCTAAATTTAGAGAAAGCAACCTACAAAACATTGTACAAAAGTTCTCTCTGGGCTAGTGTAATTACATAGAGAGACTCATGACGATTATCTGAAGACTGCGTAATCTGCATTACAAATCCACATACTCCATCCTGTTTTACAAAGATTGCAATTCAGGAGGCATGGTCTGGGAAATAGCCATGTTTTACTCATGTGCATGCCTAGGTAGGACTCAACTGCAGTATTGAGCCAGTTCCATGAACAGAACAATGACAGTGAAAGGGGGATTTTAAAATGTGAGGCTCTCTTCACAAAGAGATATGTAACAATTTCAAGGCAAATAGATGTCATTAGGTCAAATGAATAGGTAGACATTAGTCTAACATGATCCAAATGTGGAAGCAAAGATTATCCTCTGAGCTACACATTCCATGCTGAAGACAACATGAAATCACATCTTTTGCATAGAGATTTCAAAAATCTAATTCTTAGTCACTGGTTTATTTTTGAGATCCTATAATGTGAATTTTCGCATAATTTTACCCTTCCATTTCCTCATTCCAGACACTCTAATAGACCCCTTCTCACGCTCTTTCAAATTTAAGGCTTCTTTTTGAATGAATTGTTGTTTCATACATATATAAATGTGTGATTGTTATATACATTAAACTGATAAATATATCAGATATATACATATATCATTATAATGTTCTTTGTATGTTTTCATTTTCAGGGTTAACCATTTAATCTTGGACAACTAACTGGTGTACTTTTATCCTCTACTCAGCATTCCTTAGGTGTCCTTAGTTCTTTTTTTCACTCAATGTTCACTAAAAGCTTTACTTATCGAATAAACAAGGTTATTGTCTGGACAGATATTATGATCAAGGGCCAGGCATTGCAAATGATTATGATGCCATTAAAATAGGAGTAAAATAAGGCATTGTAGAGGGACATCAAAGGACCCTTCACAGACTAGTCCAAAAAATCGAGACTTTCATGGCTCTTTAAGGAAAACTCAATAACTGTAGTTGATTAAGTAGGTAATATGAAGAAATTTTGCTCTATGTTATGAGACTTGAAATTTTGTCAGGTAAATATGCTTGCCCCTATGTCTCATGTTCTTTGTTTGATTCTTAGCACATCAATAGTGGAAGGGTAGAACTATTCCAGCAAGCTATTTTCTGTGCACTGTGTCTTCCCCCCCAACATCTCTCTCTCTCTCTCTCTCTCTCTCTCTCTCTCTCTCTCTCTCTCTCTCACACACACACACACACACACACATACACACACACACAAAAACAAAAACAAAGAAATTTAAGTGAATTAAAGTAGATTATTAATACCTAATGATATTCTTAAACTACACTACAGTATTAATTGGCTATTTAAAGCCAATAAAAGTATTTTATTTTGGATAAAATGAATTTAATAATAATGAGTTTATATCAAATTTTATTTAATTATGGCAACACATATTTAAGATCTAACCAATGTATTACTTTTCCTAGCTCAAAACAAAATAAATCAATGAAAATAAATAAGATTGTGAATACTTAGTAGAGATACAAAGATATAGGCTGTAAATTAATCATCATTATTTATTATTTTCAAGGTGTATGGAATTTAAATGCACAGAAGGGAAAAAATATCCAACTTCATTTTCAAGAGTTTGAGTTGGAAAGCATCAATGATGTGGTTGAAGTGAGAGATGGGGGAGAAGTTGACTCCTTACTCTTAGGTAAGACTGAAATTTGAGTCTTCTGAAAGTTGTGTAACTCAAGACACTTGATGCACAGAGACAGCATGTGGGAGCAGATGTCAGAACTTTACAACTAGCAAAATGAATATATGGCAGCAAAGTCACATGTTGGATATTTTCGGCTCATTGAAAATAGATTCTTTTCATACACTGTATTCTGATCATGATCTTTCCTCTGCCAAGTCCTCCCAGAGAATTTTGGATATTCTTCTGGGACATCTTTGCAATGGTGGCACGATTATACTCTTCTAGAATATTTGTTGTTAGTCAGGGTTTCAAGTCATTTTATTTTATATTTTGACATTGTTTTGCTTATTATTGTTTGTAACAGCATCTACTTCTTAACAGCTAAGAAGGATACAATAGTTAACCAATATTTATTTTTCACTATTTCTATTGGTTGTTACTTTTTATTATACATGAGAAATATTTTTGTCTGGATAACAAAATACATGTTAGCATATTTAAAAGTTATGAACCAAACATAAGATTATATTATATCATTTAAACATTACTTTTTAAGAAAGAACTAGCTTTTGGTAAGGTAAATTAAACATTAAACTAGGAAGATGGTTAAATGTTCAACTGGGAAGTATGAACTAACTATAGTTTCTCACCACAGAAAGGGTTTTATCTAACTGTATTTGTGACTTAATTCATGGTAAGTATAAATTCTGACCTGAAGATCTTTAAATCAGGGAACTATTATATAAAAATTGCATGTGACAAGTGAAGGAAGATTCTCCATGAAACCCCAACCTCAAAAGACTAGCATAATAGTGAGAATTCCCCAGACATACCAGCAAAATCCCACAAAGTTTTAGAGCACAGCTTTCTGGAAGGAATTGTCAGAGCCACACACTGACTAAATCAGCAATGAAATCCTATGGGGACCAGTAAGACTTCTTGGGGAACATTCAACTGGATCAGTATATACATTTGTCAACAAATTTTAAATGGTTGCTTTATTTCATTTTCAGTTAAAAGTGTTCCTATTTAAAAAAAATACTGCTTATATGATCAAGGAAAATATTAATTTATTATTTTACTTATAATTATTCACATAAATCAACAGAATAAGATCTGATAAATAAGAATCATAGAAGGATATCTAAATTATATTGTAATTTTCAGATAGAAATTGTCTTGTAAGAAACCACTTGTTTGTTCCCAGCTGCTCACCCCCAAAATAACCACACAGAAACTGTATTATTTAAATCACTGCTTGACCAATCACTTAAGTGTATTGCTAGCTAGCTCTTACATATACAATTAACTGATTTTCTTTATTTTTTATTTTATCATGAGACTAGTGGCCTACTGACAAGGTTCTAGCTGGCAGTTCACATCTTTCCACGCTGGTGGATCCATAGCATCTCCCTGACTATGCTTTCTTTCTCCCAGCATTCAGTTCAGTTTTCCCTGCCTAGCTGTTTTCTACCCTATCACAGGCCAAAACAGTTTCTTTATTCATTAATCAATAAAAGAAACACATAATACAGGACTTCCCACACCAAAACCGTTTTGTTCCAGAAGTGTTTTTCTACTTCTAACAGATAAAGCAGTTAAGAATCAGCATCTAAATTCTTAGACTGTGAGCTTAATTTTGGTGAGTCATGCTGCATTTAGTCCTTCCTCTAGAAGATGGAGATACAATTCTTCAGGTATCGCTGAGATTCAAACACCTCACAGTCTCTTTTCCCTTGCGGGCAGCTGTGTACACAGGTCCTGGCCCTGTGAAGGACGTGTTCTCCACCACCAGTAAGATGACTGTGCTTTTCATCACAAGCACAATGACGGCAAGCAGGGGCTTCAAAGCAAATTTCACTACTGGATATTACTTGGGCATCCCAGGTAAGAAATAGTACACGCCTCATCACAGTTATATGAACAAACCAAGGAGGGTGGAACCCCTTTCAAGAGCAAATCACATTGTACATGCTTGCATTCTGGGATACTATTTTGTCTTTCTCAGAGTAGTGTAGGTTTTTGTCCCTCCTCTTTCTATATGTAATGGTTATGTGAGTTTCTTCACAGCAGGAATCCACAACATTTTTTGCATATCAAGTCCTTCTCTATTAAGAACCTTGCCTTCTATTCACTGTAGTAAAAATTTAAAATGAAGTTCAAAGTAAAGTAATTGGCTCTGTGAGGAGAGAATTTTCACTTTTCCTAGATCTTGCTGAGAGACAAGGAGGGAGATGAGCTACTGAACTGCTGGATGCCAGAGACACCCAATTAAAAAATTAAACATCATTAACTTGTTAGAGACAGCCCGAATAAAACAACTGCAATGGAGGAGCTTAACACTGAATGCTGCTGGCATTAAAGCCTGTTTATTGTGTACTTTATCAAATCCCTAACCTTAACAGTAGGAAAAGGCAAAGCACTGTAACAAACACATATACAGTGAGAAAAAAGAGAACACAGAGACAGCAGAGACAGGTTTAGAGGATACACAAAGTATGTATGTACTCCCATATATATGATATTTTAATTTTTTGAATTATTTGTCCTTGTGATTCTACATGGGTTCTGACTTACTTTGTGCTGACCTATTCCTTAGTACATTTTTTTCTCTGATACAAATCATCCTTCATTCATATGAATCTTAGAGAAGAGGAATTTTTCCATGATTGCTTTCTTCTAGATTATTATCTAAGGCTAAATCCTGTTGTGTGGTTAAATGATGCTTATATCTGTTTCTCTACTGCTCACAATTGGCTTGAAATTGTTGACTTTGTCCCAGGAAGTGGCCTGCTTTCAACTTTATGGTCATTCTCTAGTCCCAACAACAAGCCACAAAATTAATTATGCTACTTAGGAAGGGTTGGCTTTAAACCCAATCAACTAATTTCCCATCTGATTTAGAAGCAGCTGTTTTTGACTTAGAAACAGTGATATAAATCAAACAAAACAAGCAATTACTGAGATTAGCAAACTGTATGTGTGTATGCATATATATATATATTATGTGTCTGTCTGTCTCTTATATGTATGTAAAGCATACATATATGTGTATGTATATAGATATACATACATAAGTCTGGCATATTGTGGTACCTGTCTTTAATAAAAGTAGGAGGATCAGAAATTCTTTGTCTCCTCTACTTTTTTGCAGAGGAAATTGTTTATTTCACCTTATAATTCCTAGTTCATCATACAAAGAAGTCAGGGAGGGAAACTGGAGGCAGTATCTGATGCACAGGCTACGGAGGAGTGCAGCTTACTGGCTTGACTGAGTATTATCCATATGTAGATATATTTGTTGTCATATGAGCATACTTATATATTAATTGCTTTCAAATATCTAGCTTGGATAAATCCAGAGAATGACTTTTCCACCCCAGACAAAAGCAATTTGTCCACATAAGCGGCTCTCCATCCCTGTGCTCAGATATCTGAGAAGTCAATTTAAAGGAGCAAGAATGTACTTGTTTTCGGGTTTCCGAGATTTCAGACAGTCAGTCCACAGTCCTTGTCCCTTTGATTCTGAGCCCATAAGAAAGAAGAATGTGGTGTTTGTGGAAGCATGCAGTAGTGACTACTTAATTTATGATGGAAAGGCAAAAATGGAGAATGATGGAGAGACAGAGAGACGGTAGAAGGGAGGATGGAGGGAGAATGAGGAAGAGACTCCTAAAACAAGATACAACACCAGTTCACTATTTCCCTTAGCTAAGCTCTATTACCTAAAATTTCCAGAACCTTCCAAAGAAGAATCACTAACTAGAGATCAAACTGCACAATACCTGAGTTCAAGGGGCAAACAGAGAAAGAGCCCTTCATAGCCAGTGTTGGAGGCAAATGAACCTGCTTCATCTGAGAAATGAAAATGTCTCCACTCCCCCGTCTCCTCACCTCTGGGCTTCTATAAAATGGGACAATAATAAAATAAATTAAAGTATAATAAGAGAAAGCAAAAACTGCTCATTGGAATAGTAAAAAACAAATGCAAGGAAAAGGACCCAAGGAAGACATAAAGACCAGAATTTAAAAGTCCATCTATCTCTTTCTTGGCATGTTAAGTTCCAGACAAGCCTAGACCATAAGGGATTTTTTTTCTAATGGAGGGAAGAGATGGTAGCAGGGGAAGAGGAGAGACTAAGATTCTATGAAATCAGAGTTGATATTAAATATAACTTATGCAGAAAAACAAACAGAATATATATCTTCAGGGGCATTGATGATGAAAACTTAAAATTAATAACAATTAAAATACATTTATACATGGAGTACTACACAGCAAAAAAAAATAATGGCATCTTGAAATTTGCAGGCAAATAGATGGAGCTAGAAAACATCATTTTGAGTGAGGTAACCCAGACCCGGAAAGACAATTATAATATATACTCACTCATAGGTGGTTTTAAAACATAAAGCAAAGTAAATCAGCCCACAAATCACAATCCCAGAGAACCTAGATAACAATGGGGACTCTAAGTGAGACATACATAGATCTAATCTACATGGGAAGTAGAAAAAGACAAGATCTCATGAGTAAATTGGGAACATGGGGACCATGGGAAAGGGTTGAAGGGGAGGGGAGAGGCAGGGAAGGGAGCAGAGAAAAATGTAGAGCTCAATAAAATCAAGTTTAAAAACGAAAAAAAATACTATACAATGAAAAGTGCACAGATAACAATATTGCCTGTATTTTACGAGACTGAGTTACCGTGTGCATGCTAAGAAGGATGGCATATTGTCTGTATTTGGTGCAGCATAGTTAAATGTGCAGATATACAGAATATTATACAAGGGAACAAGAAAATAGCTAGCACAAAGGTATTTATCCTCACAGCAGGTTAGTCATCTCAATATGTTTTCACAAATTTTGTCATGACAAGAAATTTTTATAGAATAATTGCATGCTTTTTAAAAATGTAAATAAATAATAAAACTCATCTGAAGCAATTTAGGTTTTTAAAACTATATATCAACCTGTAGGAGAGTGGCTCTTTTATAAATCTAAGCAATTGAAATCATTGCAGAACATTATTTCATATATAAAACTGTAAGTACAAAATTTACACAAGTCACAGATATTTACATTACTATTTTAAAATTACGAATGGCAAGAGATAAAAGAAACTGAAATAGTAGATATTGTGTAAGAGAACAAACACTTCTCTTTATCAAAATTATTAGTTCTTGATTTTTATATGGTTCTTACTCTTGAAAAATAAAGTATCATGTGTTTTGAAAAATACCACAAAAAGAAATTATGTTGGAGAAAGTAACCCAAATCACATAGCATAATGCAGGCAATAAAACGAAGATACATTATTATGTGAAGGGGTTCTTTGCATTCGGTTCGCCCTAGAGCTAGATTTTGGTCATGAGCATCTTGTTTTTTAGAGAATGCTCTTTTGTTTTGGTTTGGTTTGGTTTTTTTGAGTCAAGTAGAGTGATCTCTTACAGAACATCACTGCATGAAAAACTTGGGAGTTGCTGTTTCTCTTGGACTTAGAAGACAGTCTTCTGGGAAGGAGAAGTTCAGTGACCCAGCTGTCCCCCACGTAGTGTTTTTTTTTTTTTATCAAAATGTTTTTAATAGCAAAAGACTGAAATGCAGTTACAGAAACAGGGATTTGGCATTAGAAGATAATCAAGCCAGTAATGAATATGAGGTTGGGTACACATTCCTCTTTATATTGGTGTTCTGCTTTGGCAATCATTTCAGAAATATTGTGGAAAAATATACTAAAAATTGCTTCCAGTGTTTAAACACTTTCTTGTCTTCTGAGGTATTTTAGGAATATCTTGAAAG
Source organism: Chionomys nivalis (assembly GCF_950005125.1). NCBI lineage: Eukaryota > Metazoa > Chordata > Mammalia > Rodentia > Cricetidae > Chionomys > Chionomys nivalis. The sequence goes on from NC_080088.1 coordinate 19,002,715, forward strand.
TTTTGCTTTAAGTAAGTTATGAAGCATATTTTATTTTATTTCTCCTTTTTAATAATTCCTAGTCACTTTGACCTTGAGTATTCACAGTAGATATTTATTATGCTAAGTCTCTTATGAATGTGTTCCCATTGCTTGCTTCTGATTCTCTGAGTCGTCACGTGGAAGTCAGTAGAGCATAAATCCAACTCACAAATGGCACCTGGTTACATTCAGGGCCTTAGAGCCCTCCCCATCTTGTGTGGTGTGTGCCTGAGAAACCAATTTAGTTTCTTTTAAAAAACCAAGCATATGGTGACTAAATGAGGCAGGGCTATAGAGACTTCATAAAGAGAAGATGGGGAAATTCAATTCTGAATAATATTACCCTTTTCTTCTCTCACCATGGGCATAAAACTATCAGAAATAAGATTTCCGGCTCCAGAAAGAATAAATTATTGTATTAAAGACTTCCTAATAACCTGAAATATTATATATTCCAAAAAATAAAAATCATGATTATACATATATGGAAAGTTTTGAAATAGCTTATGCATACCTCGTCAAATTTTATAATAACAAAACACCTCAGCAAGAATATACTATTTTTACCACTCTGTAATTTCTCATCCAATTTATTTTGTCTTCTGAGCTAGTTAGCTTTTCTGGGTCTACAAGTATAATCCTAACAGCTTTGATTCCAGAAAGACCAAAAATTATCATTTTTAGACAGGGACAGGGAACATGTTTTCACTCAAAATTTTATACTGATTCTTATACTTACTGTAACTAACATGTGCCTTTCCAACTGACTATAACTTGATCACAATAATAAAACCAACACTAACAATAAATGTATCCACAAATAAGTACTGTCACTGTAACTTCATTTGACATAATGATTATAATAGCTATGGAAAATATAATAAATAATTTAACAGTAATCCATAATGATTAACATAATGTTAATCATTATGGATTATATTAAAATATTTAATTATAGGTCTGAAACTAGTACTAAACTAGCTATAAAAATTAATATATGCTGAAATATATATTGTTATAGGGTGTGTATTTATGTGGGTGCATCTATTTTGAAGTTCTCCTATCTTCTAAAGGCAAGTTCAATAATGATAGTGTCCAGAAGAAAGAGAAATCTTTCCAGTAAGATGTTCATGCTTCCCTGTAGAAAATACAATCATTTGGGGCTATTTGTCATCTCAGTAATCTGTTTAAAAATATGTGTTTATGAAATAAATTGGTAATTACATTTACTAGAACCTCCCTAATAATATTATGTTTTGAGTTTTATAAACTACTTTTCTCCTGATATAAAAATTCGCCGAAACAGTCAGCTGTAACTTCCTAAAATATCTTTATTAAGGTAAATTAGATTTTGGTTAAAATATAGAATGTTTCAAAGCTTAAATTAGACAAATTTATCCAATTACTGTTTTTTACTACCAAGTGATAATGATCAGACACATGTCCCTGATCTTCTTTTTATTTGGAGAGAAAAATAGTAGAAGTAGAGCAGAGAACAAGAATAATAAGGTAATAGAGAGACGTTTCAGAGCTCACTGTCAGAACACACCCATGTATAAGGAAATAAAGCGAAAAATGAAAAAAAAAGAAAGAAGGAAGATATTTTAAAGCTTGTATTTTTAAACAACTTAATCTTGAGACTCATATATATATATACACACACAGATACATGTGAAATGCATTTTTATCATATCCATCTGCATTTCCCTGTTTCAATTCCCTTTTCCAACATGATACCCCACTTTTTGTTTTTATTTACTTTGTATTTGCTGAGTTAGCTATGTATGTGTATGTATGCAGACATATGTATAAGGACACTAATGCCAAAGGCAGAGAGCAATTTTGGGTAGTCAGCTCTCTTCTTCCACCGAGTCAGTCCCAGTGCTCTAACTCAGGTCCTCAACCTTTGAAGCAATTACAGTTATTCATCCAGTTTTTGTCTGTCTCAGTCCAAGTAAGACTGCTCATATGCACTTGAGTGTGGGACCATCCACACAATCATTTATAATCTTCTAACAATAACATTGTTAAGGAAAAATGGTTCCCCTTTCTTTTATAGCCATCAGCCTCTAATAGACACCGTGATAAGGATAATGACTCATGAATGACTCCACCATCCATGATATAGTGTTGACTCATTTGTTCTTGTGTAGATCTGTGCAGGTGATCACAGATGCTATAAGCTTGTGAGGGCAACAGCCATGTTAGTCAAGCAGATAGCATTTCATGGACCTTTTCTGCATCCTTTGTTCTTGCATTCTTTACACCCCTTCTGGGGTGTTTCTTGAGGCTTTAGGGGTATTTATGATTGAACACTTCCAGTCACATTCTCACAAATTTGATCAGTCATGAGACTCTATTATAACCACTGCCTGCTAAAACACAAGCCTCTCTGACTAAGGTATAAAGAAGGAGACATCTCAAGTCAGTTGCAGCCTGTTTCCCAGATCTACAGATTCTGCCATTGGTTTTCTAAATAGAACTTTTAATAATGTTCCTATTTTTGCTGTTAATACCATTTATTGGACAGCAAGTTCACACATATTGGCAAGCCAGGTACATTATTTATGTATTTATTCTTATGATAAGTAGAACTAATTCTAACTCAAGAATCAAAAAATACTAAGTCTCAAAAAGATTAATATATGTACAGATTGGTCTTGAAGGATACAAAGGATACAAAAGATAAAGAACATAAAGTTGGGTAGAAAGGACAGGGAATTTTATCCACAATAGGAAAGTTAGTGAATATAGTCAAACGTATTGCATGAAATCTTTGAAGAACTAATTTTAAAATCCCTCCTTTAAAAAGTAGCAATTTTTAACACTTCTCAAATTTGAGTCTCAAAGCTAGATTCCTAGTTAAAATGATCTCTTTCAAGAACTCTACCTTTGGTCACTATAAATAAACCCTGAGACTGATCTGGCAAGGTACACAAACTGGACCAGCAGTGCCACAAACAATACCGGAGTAACCAACCATGACTATGATGGAAAAAACTTGTAAGGAGAGAGAATAAACATAAAAGAGTAGAGATGTTGGAGCTTTGTACATGTAGGAAACTTTCTAATACATTTTGAAAAAAATCAGTAAAGATAACACTCCACCATTCTCAAATGCTATTAAACCAGCAAATGCAGAGCAATTGTTTCTAGAACATTTACAGGATTAACTTAGTATCTATACTTCTCATTACCTTTGCCCAAAGGTCAATACTTACCTTTGTTTTATGTGAATTTCTAATTAATAACACTGTACCATATCTGTGTTTGCATACACACACACTATTTGTTTGCCATAGAAATAAATAGTAAATATATATCAACATTTAATATACTAATATTATATTTTATATTATATTAATAATGTATAATATAATAATATTAGTATATTAACTGTTAATATATTAGATATTTATTTATTTGACAAATAGTTTATTTTTGAATAACTTTTAATAACAAAATTTTCATGGAGAATATTTTGTTTCTGATATCCTTTTAAGTTGTGACTTAAGTGAAATCTATCCAAGTTTAATATAATGATACAGTCATGATACTGATTTATATTTATTAGTTGTTATCAAAGTAGAAGTCTTGCTGCTTCTTTTTTATCAAGTTCTTTGTTTCTCCTTTGGGAATGTCACTGTACCACAGAGCATGGGGTGCTCAGTATCTCCATATGCATATTCCATTCTCAGAGCATCTACATCATATGTGCCCTGAACAGAGTTCCTCTTCTCTTCCCAACATAAAGCTCTTCCTTTGAAAACAATAAAATAAATCTCTCTGAGGGAACTATCTCCCAGCCATATTTGAGAGCTCTCAGATCAGTTAATTTTAAGATCAATCTCAAAGCACGTTGCAAAAGAGATGACCAAGATTTGATGTGTTTAAAGCCACATTAAAACCAAACTCATTTAAAGTTTCAAGAATTTCAACACTGAAACATCTTCCACCACATGCTAAATTGAATTCTGAAGTCTAAAGGTGTATAAATTGAATGGGTACTCAGAAACCATCAATCTGTGATTTTTCTTACCCTCAACAATAAACAGAGCCCTGCCAGGATGAAGAATTTCAGTGTAAAGATGGAAAGTGCATTCCAATGGGGAACCTCTGTGATGGACACACACACTGTGCTGATGGCTCAGATGAAGAAGACTGTGGTATGTCTTATTTTTTTCTTTTTATTGACTTTTATTTAGCTCTACATTTTTCTCTTTCCCCTCCCTACCTCTCCCCTCCCCTCTTCAATTCTCCCCCACGGTTCCCATGCTCCCAATTTTCTTAGGAGATCTTATTTTCATAAAGATACTTGGGTTACTTTAGCTTTGTTTTTGTATTTCCCCAACATGAATGGACGGTTGCATGATTTATTTATTTCAAATGCTGAGGAATGCGAGTCTCCCTCCTGATATCAGCACATCTAGACCATTCTGCTTTGCAGTAAAACTAAAATACAGACCTCTAGTTTGTGTGTGCTTCTTGCTAAACTTGGTTACACATAATAACTGTAGGTTTAGGGCAAGAACGATTCAGTCAGAAAACATAAATATCAAAGACAGAAAATAACCCAAACCAGGCACCATAGTACCTGTCACATTGACTGCTTATTTTTATTGCCTTCAGGAGAAGCACCTGAAGGGATATTTTAACTGAATTATCTGGATTTGGTACTTTAACAAGTTTAGTTCTCAAGTGTCTTTTATTTCTTCTCTTTGATTGGAACCTGGCCACGCTCTCTTTTCAGGTTGCAATAATGATTTGATTAATTGATTTATTGTCCATTGTTTTAAGTTCCAAAAAAAGGATTACACATATTACGTGCATTGCACTATAAATAAGTATGATAAAGGAGTCCCATATTAAGAAAATACTAGATATAGCCCTGAAGAACCTGAGTGTTGGAGAAGTTATATATCTGTCAAAGATCACCTACCTCATATAAACTAAGGATAGTTTTTGAGTCGCTGTCTGTTTAATTCAATACTAAACTCTTTTATTCAATAATAAAGTGAAACCAGTAGAAGCATGGTGTTTGTATGCCAGACTTCCATCACAAAACAATATTTTTCTAGATAACAAGGTGAGGTTCAGGCCCTTTCTGGGTATAATAACCATAACATTCTTTGCAAAATGTTTGTAGGGTGGCAAGAAGATGGTGGAAATCATATAGCAAACACAACAAATGAAAACAGTATCATTCTGGAAAAGGTCACATGAAGAAAAAAAACTGAGCTTTCTCTCCTGAATTTCACTTTTCCTTCTTTAAGTGACTAAGTTTAAGTAATGATTTTCATAAATAACTTCTAATGACTTAAAAAACAAAATGCATAATTTTATTTTGTTCATTTGCTAGGTAATAAACTGGAATGTTCCTCTTTTTATTCATTTTATAATTATAGAAAATGACAAAATTATGTCAACTAAATTTCTATTTCTCAACATATATCTTCCAGGGTACTTTTCAGAAAAAGTTACAACCAATTGCTAATATCTAATTATTAGGAATGAGCATATTTTAGTTAAGGCCATTATTCTTCTATGAACTTAACCAAAATGACCCTATGTATAATCCAATATCCTTTATATATCTCTACTTACTTAATGGTACTTAAGAATGTGGTTGGAAATTCTAAAATTATAACTACTTATGGGATGCAAAGTGACATTATGCTTCATGCATACAATGTGGAATAAACCTAGCTAATAATTCTACATAGCACCTTAAACATTTAATTATTTTGTAATGATACAGTTTGAAATATTTTTTAGCAACTTAAAAGCACACAGTTAGCATATCTTTACTGTACACTTGGACTCAAATAACTTACTTCCTCTTGTCTAGATGAAATGTTTCCCTCTAACAAATATTTCCACACGGCCCCCACTCCCTGTCTTCATGTAACCACATCCTATGCTCTGCATTTTCAGTACGGTTTCTCAATGGCACAATGAACAACAATGGTTTGGTACAGTTCAAAATCCACAGTGTTTGGCATGTCGCTTGTGCCGAGCACTGGACTGCACAGATTTCAAATGAAGTTTGTCAACTCCTGGGGCAAGGGTAAGTGAGTCTACTAAGCTCTTTTACTTTTTGTTATTATTAATATGCGTATAGTCTGTGTTTGTGTTTCTCTGTGTGTACATGCATGCATGTGTGTGTGATATTTATAGACACGTGGATGTTAGAGAACAGCATAGTTTTGGTAGGAATTATATTTTATTTGTTATTATAATCAACATAGATTCAAAAGTGTTCAGGAAAATACTTACAAATCAAATGTAGACAAGTATTAAAAAGATTATCCACTCTGACTATAAGAATAGTCCCTCACAAACTTCCTTTATTGACAGTAGTCACTAATAAGAATGGAGTCTCAAGATATTCATCAGTGTGACTACGGGACAAGGTCAATTCAGGCACCCTCTCCTCTACTGCCCAAGGACCTAGTTGGGGACATACCTGTGGACACCTGGGAAACCCTCTAGAGCCAAGTCTCTTGCCAACCCTAAAAGGCTACCTTAAATAAGATATCTTCTTCCCTGCTCCCATATCCATCCTTCCTCCATCACAACCATCCCACTCCCCTAAGCTCTCCCCAATCCTCCCCTTCTCCCTTCTCTCTCCCCCTCTCCCCTTCCCCTCACGTCACCCCTACCCCATGTTCCCAACTTTTGCCCAGCGATCTTGTCAGAAGCAGTCAGTTTTACTGATAGTGAATTAAGTTTATCTTAAATTTATAGTATCAACTTAGAAAATGTTTGATACCAAAATAAAAAAAGAGGAAAACAATGACTAAACTCATCTTAAATTATAAATTATGCTAATATATTGGCAAAAATATTAATTCTCTGAGCATTTTGTACTTTGTATTTTGGTCATAATGGTCACCATCTCCCATCTCCTCCCATATCTAGAGCTCTTTCCAAACCTAGCCAATTTTGCATTCCCGTTCCTTTTGTTTTTGTAAACTCATCAAGTCCAAACAGGACTGATAAATCTGTGGCCCTGAAGTCACCTACTGAGCACACTGGGCCAGGAGGAGTCACAACCTCAAAGAGAACTGATTTTCCCTCTCCCCACACATATCAGTTAGTAATGGGTCCCACCTTCTCTAAGAGGAACCTCATTGGGGATCCAAGACATAAAGCTTTTTGCTATTTTTTTTGAGTTCTATTAGAACATACCTTAATTTTATTACTTATTGTTCTGAATCTCAACAATTGTTAAGAGATAAATATCAGCAGAGGAACTAAATTGGCTCACCTAACTGCAGCTATACCTAGACATATAGAAGTACAAAAAAGTTGTCTAACTATAAATCATAATTGTTTTCCACCATGAACTGCTAAATGGATTTCTGATGCATTCTAGAAAACACAGTCAGGAATGGTGGAACAAGCTTGTAACACCACAGAAAGCTGAAGTGAGTTGATTAAGAATTCAAGGTCATCCTTGGATGTATAGTACCTCAAGGCTAGCCTGAGCTAGGTGGAATCCTATCTCAAAAACAAAACCAAAACTACTACGAATGAATGAACAAACAAAGATACATGCCTGGAAATTATCTGTATCTGTATCTTTATGTGATTTGATTATAGATGTCCACTTGTAAAAGACTGCATGGGCAGAGATGTGAATTAACAATACATCAGATGGGTAGCTAGGCAACCTGGTTTCCATCAGCGAACATATTTAAATGCAACAGAAATTATGTTTTTCATGTGTTAATAGCAATAGTCATTAAATCTAAGTGATCTGAAGAAATTTAAAATAAGGATATAAAGTTAAGGAGGAAAAACAGATTTATGTACACCAAAATCTATACATGAACTTTTGGCCAATATTTGAACTACTTTTAATTCATGAAAACAAGTGCAATAAGTTGTCTTTTCAGTAAGGGATACTTTGTGCTAACTAACTAGTGGGTCACCTAACAGGATTTCCAGAGGGTGGGATGGTCTGTGCTTACCATGGGGAAATCAGAGGCAAGAGAATTGCTGTTTAATGCCAGCCTAATCTATCCAGCAAATTCCAGGACATTTATGGCTACATAGTGAAATGAAGTCTCAAAGCAATAACAAAAATTTGTCTGGGTAGCACAGAGATTTCTTTTCATTTAGAACTCAAAAACAGTCTCACTGAAAATAACCTACCATGTAGCAGCTAGTAACACAATTTCAAGACTTCTCCATAAACCTGTGTGAACTCTAGTTGACTGAGAGACTCCTATTATGTATCAATGCCATGATAAAACACAGCTACTATATACAGATATTCTTAGTGAATGATAATTTTCAGTCTCATGTGGAATGTTAGAAACATAGCAGAATTTCTAATAATTGGGCTGAAAGTTTCTAGCTTCCCTTGTCTCCTCAAATTATGTGCATCCATAATGGGATACCAGAGATCCAGGCTTCATCTAAAAGGCGATTCCCATCAAAGGAAAAGGCAAGAAGAGAATTTTATTACACACTATGCAGATGATTATCAATTTAATTTATAAGTATCAATTAAAAATTACATGTACTTTAGATGTTCATACATGTGCAAGCTCCATCCTTTTTGTAATACATTATAGATTGTATTCTAACAAAATCACCTCAGTTTTGGCAGCATCTAACAAAAAAGAGCTGTGTAGTAGTACAGGTTGTATGAGGAGTAACTTCGGAGGTGACATCTTTTTTTTTTTTTTCTGGAAGAGTCAACAAAGTACAGAAGCTGACATTTTGTTGATTTTTCTAACTTCAAGTAAAACACTTGATAGTGACATTATCTCTGGATTCATACTCAACAATGTTTTAACTCAATAGCAATTCCAGAGAGGTGATAGGGAGGCCTTTTCCTTTCTGTTAAAAGTTTGGTGAAGTTGAGGACTTCCTTAACGGACTTAGTTTACAATAATGCAGTTGAGGAGACTATATACATATACACATAGACATGAATATATACGTGTGTGTGTGTGAACATTTGTATTTCTATGTAATAACAATAAACTAAGAGGTCATGAGTTTGAAAGAGAGTAAGGAGGGGTATTTGGAAGAGCTAGAATTAATGAAAGAGATTGGGAAAATGTTGTAATTGTAAAAAAAAAGTAAAAGAAATAATTTAAATTAATTTGAATTAAATAAGATGTGAAACAGAATGTACTAGAATTGATGCACGTATCTTTAGTGCATTTAAACTTTGTAAGTTAATTTTGATTATTCCTCATTCAAAAATAGAAGCATTGGTAATGATACTGTATAAAGTTCATAAAATACATTATGACTTGGATTTACATGTTTATATGGTGGGGATAAACACATAAATAGAAAATTACTGTGTTATATAAATGAAAGGTGCTGCGGGAGACTTGAACTCAGTGATGGGATATCAGCAAAGTTCTTCAAGAAACTGGCCTACGTTGAGTGAATGCAAATCAGTTCTAAAGCACTGAGTCCTATTTATTTGCATGGTATTTCAACCCAAGTTATACTGTCTGCTTCTCTGACCTGATTTCCTGTGGATCATAGTTCTTGCAGCAAGACTTAGAGACCGAGAGATAGGGTCCATCAGTACAAAAAAATAAGTGATGCTATCCATTGTCTTAGATATAATATATTTTAGAAAGTCCAGGTTCTTGCTTTCTTCTGAAATAATTCAGGTAATTTGTATAAAGATGTTAATCTTTGTCACTATGCATGCTTACTAGTCTCCATAGTGTCTTAGTACCCGAAAGAACATTATAGCGTTAATGAGTGTTGTCTAGACTGGCATGAGGAAATGGAAAGAAAACTTGGTGGGTTTTAATGATGTGTTTGGTATAGTGGGAAATAATTTAGGATCTAATTTATTAAGCAGGCCCTGTAGTCTCTCAAAGTTATTTATGCAGATTGGCTATGAATTGCAATTCCCCACAGATTTGAGAAAATCACATGAGGCAGATTTGATCAGTCTTTACTCCTTTATATTAAACACTTTAATTTCCTTCCATTTATAGCATGCATAACTAAAAAGCACTTTGAATAATATTTTTATGTCTTTGATCAAAGTAAAAAAAAAGAATCTTTACACTGAGACAAGTGTAATGCCAAATTAACAATGAGTTTTCCATCATGTTTTCTAAGAAGGATATCCACATTGTTACAGCCCAATCCTGGCCCATGGGATATGCCTTGCAAACATTATTAAAATTAATCACTAATATTAGTGAGAAATTGAGCTAATTATTTGTTTTCTGATTAGGAATTCCAGGAAGAATTGTTAACCCTAAGAGTCCTATGCAACATGTCTCTACCTTACATACCAGACTAGTTAATGCTAGCCTCATATTCTCAAATCTGGGCAAGAAACAGACTTGCATCAATGTTTTTCTACTGTGAGGTGTTGGTAAATACTGAGGTAGAGAATGAATTCTGTCTTTAAAATAAAGTTGCCATAATTAATTGGAGGACAGGGAAAGAAGAAATGTTTTCATCATCTTATGATCTCAAAAAAGAGAAAGATCCCACACAAACGCACATTTAATTTATTTCAACAATTTGACACAAGGTACTGAAACCTGAAATTAAAATTGGCATTTTATACTGGCGTAAGTTGATAATATTCTGGTTCCCACATGTAATTTCGGTCAGTGTCCTAAATATCTTCAAGTATATAGGAAAACATTAACTTACTACAACTGTGAACACACACACAGCCTCCCACAAAGAAAACCCATCAGGACAAGATATGAGAAAGATCAGAAAAGGTTTAACTACTACCTTGAATGTTGGTGACTCTGTATTTTCATTTTATAGAATATTCTGGTAGTCATTTTCATGCAGTAGAAGTTATCTTTCCAAAAACTCATCTAGAGCTTCTTGCCTGTCAACACCATAGTAATAAGGTGCTGTGAGGGGAGAGTAGCCTCAGCAGCTGAAGGTGCGTGCCGCCAAATCAGAGAACTTGAGTTCCTTTCATCCCGAGGAAGTCCATTCATCCAGAGGAACTGCAGAATAGAGAGAACTGACTGTCTTCTCCCACCTTCTCCCCTTCCTCATTTCTCTCTCTCTCTCTCTCTCTCTCTCTCTCTCTCTCTCTCTCTCTCTCTCTCTCTCTCTCTCTCTCTCTCTCTCTCTCCTTCTCCCTTCCCTTATGGTCCCCCAAATGCATTCTATTTTCTATTTTTTCCTTTTATATTTATATTTTTATTTTATATTTTTATTTCATTTATTTACTTAGGGATAGGTAGGTATATGAGAATACACACCACGCAGAGCAGGGACGGAGAGAGAGGGAGATGAGAAAAAGAAGAACTACATGCCCTGTAGTTCCTGGGAATAAATGGAATAAAGTTCTCAGTTTTGGTAGCATGCACCTCTAGCTGCTGAGACTATTCTCAAGTCACAGTTTCATATTACTAAGGTGTGGTGGATTGCAAGAAGTTCTAGATGAGTTTTTGGAAAAATAATTCTTACTGTATTAAAATGACTACCAAAATGATGACAGTAAATGATGCACTTTACTGAGAACTTATCATTTACCTAGCATACAAATTACACCCATTCCCCCTGCTTTAAAATTAAAGATTCATTAATTAAAAATAAACTGAGGATCAAATGAACTGCAGTACTTTTACAGCTTCCAAAATTCATCTCTGATGAACTCATTACTTTTCAGGGCTGGTCAAGGCACATAGGCAAGGGATGCCAAGAAGTTATAATCCAAGAGCTAGGACAGGATGCATGTCTGGGTATACATCAGCTGTCTATCTCACAACACACATACACACACACACAAATATCATTACAAACAATAAATAAAATTAATTAAAATAAAACCAGTAACACTGAGAAAATAAACTTAGGGGAGAGCATACTATTCACATACTCTAGATACTGTCTACAGAGAACGTGCCTCCTTGATAAGCTCCTAAAAACCTCATCTCTCAGACACCTTTTTGGTTGCATTGCCAGCAGTATGTTTTCATCCAAATACCATTATTTCTGTAAGACAGTAGAGAGAAATGGCAAGATTGACCCATTGTTTTCTCTTTTGCTGTGACTATGGTGCATTGCACAGAGGAGGGATTGGCTAGGTCAAGACAACTCTTCTATTGACATTTCGTTACCTCTAGGCAAATGTCCCAAATTTTAAAGAGCTTAGGTCAGAAAAAACTAAACTTCATTAAGTTTGCCTGCTCGCTAAATGTTTCTCTAGGTGAATTGTAGGCGTGTTTCTATAAATGTAGTAAATGAACAAGATTTGCAGTTGAATTACATTCAGTTCAGACACAGTGTTACCTAAGTGCCCACTGCTGAGACTATTGGAGTGCAATACTTTGTCCCGACTCTCTTCCAACCACCAACCCCCCCTGTCTATAAATGTCCTGAACTCTCTCCTGCCAACTCAATCCCCTTCTTTCCCTCCAATCCTAAAAGAAAGACCCTCATTCTCCAAAAGCTTTTTTAGCTTAATCCCACCTGGCTCTATTCACGGTTTAAACCTTTTGGGGTGTGAAATGAGCTACAGGGCCGGGCTGCAGTATGTGCAGCATGCATTATTATTCCTTCAGCTTTAGTGTGTCTAAAGGCTTAAAACATCTCTACCTAAGCTCTGACTGCAGGCAAGAATCCTTATCTCAGCAAATGCAGTCTGAGTAGCAAGACAAAGGAGAGGCAACCTAAGCAGGGCCTGAGAAGAGAAGCTGAAGACTGTATACCATCCAAGCAGCCCAGGGATAGCCCTTTTTCTCTCCCTAGAATCTTTTATATTTTTATAATTCATCAATGACCTAAAAAGTGTTAATGTTTACATGTATATGCTTCTCTTTTCACATAGAATAGACTTCTGCAAATCAGAAGAGCCCTTTATGGGAATATAAGCCATAGAAATAATAAGAATGGATTAGAAATAGGTTGCTGGAAGACACTAATATGTAAATAAGGTAAAACTGTATAGTATGATACTAAATATCTAATCTTTTCAGACAGTTGTAGAAATGGGCACTGGAGTTATCAAAATCCATAGGTCTGGAAATCATCATAAAAATTTAATTGATTGTAATCATCTTGATTCTATTCATACCAGTTATGAGAACTTTAAAAAAATAAGTGTCGACACATTATAGGCTATTTGTACACTGCATGAGAATATAGCTGTGATTGGTTTAATAAAGAGCTAAACAGTGAATTGATAGGCAGGAAGTATAGGTGGAACCTCCAGATAGAGAGAGGAAGCAGAAGGAGATAATCGAGGTGCAGAGGCGATGACAACAAGACATTGAGGGAGCTGGACATACAGAAATAAAGATTAGAAAGCCACAAGGTAAAAGGCAGATTAATAGAAATGGGTTAATTTAAATTACAAGAGCTAGTTAGGAACAATCCTAAGCTATAGGCTGAGCTTTCATAATTAATAATGTCTCCAATCCCTTTGGGAGCTGGCTGGTGGGACAGAAAAAGACTCATTACAATGACATCACAAAGGATTGTTAATATTTTGTTTTTCATTTATTGATTACTATTTTGACCATTATTAATAGTTTCTCTTAAACTTTTGCTGTTTCATATTCTGTTTAATGTGAATCAAACTACAATTCTTTTAGGTTTCTGATGTGGAGATCAAACATGGAATTTTACTTATGTGACTATTTTAATAGATTTTGTTGTAAAGGTATATTGTTTTCTAGCAAACCAGCGATGATAAGATGTTGCATTCCTGTAATCCTGGCTCATAAAACTGAAAAGTTCAAGGTTAACTCAGGATGTATAATAAAACTAATATCAGTCTGTGATACGTAGCAAGCCTCAGTCAATATAGCTACATAATTAAGTGAAGTCTGTTTCATTGTTTAATTTTCACCTGAATCACATAGAAAAGAACATGCATCTTTTTCCCATGTGAATATATCTCCAGTTGATCTCAGGGCAGCACCAACAATGGAACATTGTTTTTGAGTCCCAAGGGAAGAACATCTGTCCATTCTTCTTAAAGGTCATTTTCTAGCTTTCTTTTCCTTTAGAACCCATGTGGTAAAGTCATTATGCACAGTCCAACCATGTGTCACCAACAGTAGATATATGATGAATAGGATAGGTTAAGATATTTATAAAAATCATGAGTCAATATTTTCTATTTTACTTACTTTCCACAGATATTGATAAGGTCCCTTCAGGACCTATCATAAAGAAATTTCAAAGGAACAGGGAAAGAGCAAGGAAATTGAGTGGTCTGAAAATCTACATATCTGTAATCATACATTTTAATGTAGATGTCTTGATGGTGTTCTCCATTTTCTACATGAAAAGAGATTCAAATAGCTGGAAATTAAGATGAAAGCATCGAGACAAAACCTTGTACAACTCTCATAAACAGTGCTTGTATTTCAGCATGACCTTCTTCCCGTTCTGTAGCAGACACTAAAATCATTTGATAAGCTGGTTACAGCAACCCGCTGGGCCTGCACCCCAACTCCCTGATCCCATAGATCTAAAGTTGTTCTGGGTAATTAACATTTTCTAGAGTGACAGCTGCTGGTGTTGACAAAGCGCCCTGTGAAAGTCTGCTGGAAACACGAGACTTAGTAAATTTCTTGGAAGAATGCTCAAAGGTGGTAGACCTTGAGCAGAATGAGAAACTCTTAATAATGAGTAAACACAAGAAAAAAGCTGTCTGGAGGGAGATTAGAGAGCAATTATCACCATGGACTTTACCCTCACAGCATAGAAGTGTACTAATCAGTTCCAGTTGTCTGAAGCCTGCAGCCAGCAGGAAAAACAAAGCCTCTTCTCATTCAGGAGGCCTAGCACTTTAAATTCATTTGATGACTTCTACCAAAAAGTACATGCTGATAAAATTCAGAGCTCTTGATCTACATTCTCCTCTCACATGAATGTGTTAGTCTTCACCTAGAAACTACTTTACATTATTAAGGTTCTTAGAACTAGAACACCCTTAGAATTCTATATCCACTTCTACCTTTTTTTTATTAATTTTTATTGAGCTCTACAGTTTTCTCTGCTCTCCTGCCTGCCTCTACCTTTTTTTATCTAAATTGCAGCAAATGTATGTGCATATGGCTACCTACGTAAAATAATTCTTCTGCTCATGTGGTATGAGGAGATAGTTTAATCTCCAAAAATAACAATAGTAATGCTTCTCTTTGTTTTGCTAAATCGATTTGGGATTTTATTAAAGGAATATTAGTGGCTTTGTGTTCTTTCATTAAATTTATCTGCTTTATAAATGAAAGTGTAATATACCAAATTCTGGGGCATTAGAGAGAGCCTCTATTCAGTGGCTGGAAAATGCCAAATAAATGTTCAGTCTATAGTAAACTCTGGAAGAAGGAGGAGTTGCCCTATGAATATTTTTCCTTTTCATTTGATTATGCGAATATTGACTGTTCCATGCACATTCCCTGTGCACCCAAACACACTGTGGCTGTTAGGTATTATTTTAGGGAGACACTGAATATTCTAGCGAGGCAACAGCAGACCCAACCTGGCATTTCAAAAGATAAGAACTACAGCCAGGCAAAGGGGTCGCATGCCTTTAATCCCAGCTCTCGGGAGGCAGAAGCAGGCAGACCTCTGTGCACTCGAAGCCAGCCTCGTTTACAAGAGTTAGTTCCAGAACAGGCTCCAAAGCAACACAGAGAAATCCTGACTTGAAACCCCCACTACCATCCTCCAAAAAAAGAAAGAAAGGGTAAGAACTACATTGTCTCCTGACAGCCATAAATACCAGTAAAATCAGGATGTTTACAATCCAAAGGCAAGGATTGTTGTTGTTAACCGTTGGGGTTTTTCACTTGTACATTGTATCATTTTAACCCTCTCTCCTTCTTTCCTTGTCCTACCCACTTCCTCCCAGATTTAAAGGCATAGTTTTGTATTATAGATTATGGTCTTGAATGAATAAAAGAACTGAAACAAGATTGAGGATTGAAAGTCGAGTCACTAGCTAAATTTTAAGGTACAAGTAAGGAAACTGGAGAAAAAAATGTCACTAAGACAGACGATGATGCAGATACCACAGGACTCAGCCTGAATTGGATGCCTTGTTTACATGGAGGTGTCTTTCGCCACCCTGTGGTAGCTCTCGAGTTGGCAACTATAGATCCAGGATGCAGAGGTCCTCAGAGCAGCCTTGTGTCTTCTGTCTTTGAATTAAGACTGGAATTAAGACTGCTCAGACCTTAAATTTAAAGAAATACCAGAAGAAAAAAATAAAAGATATTTGAAAACTATATTCTGAAAATGTTATTACACTATAATGTAGTTCTTAGGGGGTTGATTTTATTGAAAGATGAAAAGAAAGGCTTAAATCATGAATGCTGTGTTTATTTTCATTTTATTCAAATTTTATATAAATTGACCCATTGACCTACTGGCATCCATTCAGTAACACACACACAAAGAAAAGACAAATGGAAAAGACATCAAATCCTCAAGAGAATTGTGTAGCAATCTTTGTAAAATTCTGTAGGATATGCATTTCTCAAATTCTGTAGGATAAAGGCATTTCTCAAAAATGGACTTCTTTTCATGTCTTTAGGAACAATTCTGCTAAATGGTTTGTAGTAACACTTGATATTATACTGAAAAGATTCTTCTCTCATACAATGTATCCCAACCACAGTTTCCCCTCCCTCTACTCTTCCCAGGCCATCAAATAATTTATTTCAGGATATGCATCATTAAATGATTTAAAATGTAACATGCTTTGTTGGTAATTTTATCTTCTGTTTATATGACATTTTTCCTCCCTTAGAAGTGCAAACTCATCAATGACAACGTTCTCTGCTGGAGATGGACCTTTTGTGAGTTTAAACAAAGCCCCTAATGGCAGCTTGACACTAACACCCAGGTGGGCACTAAGATGTTTTATTTTCATTTGGTAAACAAAACTAGATAGAAAATATTTGGAAGTCAATGTCAGTGGTACCATATACTGACCACATAGACATGAAAGTTGTTCCTTTTCTTTATTTGTGTAAAGCAAAGCACCATCTAACTAGTCTTTTCTGATAGGATTGTCTGATTCTCATTTTTATAAGACAGTCTAATGAAATGTAAGTAACTAAAGTTCTGGCATACAGAAAGGGAAATGATATACCTTAATACCTTTCTTATTCTCATATTCTAAATTCTTAAAATTCATAAAAAGAAATTGTAAGTCCTAGACTGAGGGTTTACACTCCTTAGACAACTATCAAAAGGCAAGGAGTGACATGAGAATTAAATATTATCTTTCTTAGCAAATAATATGAATATCATTTTAAAATAGTATAATTAGGCCTATATTCTCTCTCTCTCCTCTCTCTCTCTCTCTCTCTCTCTCTCTCTCTCTCTCTCTCTCTCTCTCTCTCTCATTGGGTTTATTCCTGCAGCCCTTTGTAGGGTATTGTAAGGCAACACCCTTCCTCTATTCAAAAGCATATCATGAATAAATTATGTAATTTCTCCTATTTAGGCATTAGTGGCAATTTTTGTATGAAATTGGCCTCTGAGTTTTATAATTTCACAATAGATGAACTGTGGAAGAGAAATGACTGCAAGGAGACATTGGGGTTGCACTCTGCATTAACATCTTATTACCACTGGATTTGGTCTAACAGACTCAATGTTAAAAATAGCATTGTGTGATTCTACTATTGGTGAAAGCCAGCACTTACAAGCAGTAAATCAAATTTGTAAGGACCATATTTAGTATCAATAAAAGGGTTTTGCAGTGTAATATTTTGTATCAATGTTGACGGATATGATATCACGAGTCTCACCAGAAATGAGCTAAACCATTTGGAAGTTTTCAAACAGGTTTCCAGCTTCCTTTCTATAAAACATTCTCAAATTCATGTTTCTCTGGTAGACTGAGAATTCTACCTGCTCATGTTTCATAGATTAAGTATTAGCAAGAAAGTGAAAAAAAAATAGTTAAAGGTCATTCAAAATAATTGCATACATGCTTCAGAAAAGGAACATGTCATTCCATTCTTATGAAAAGGTGTCAGAATCAAGTAATATTAATGCCATTGTTACATCTACATTCATGACATTTAAAAAAGACTTTATAGATGCACTCTTTACCTTTCTTTACACCAAAACAAAAAAAGATTAGTTAAATGCCCTCAATCCTTTTCTTAATCGGCCACTTTATGCTGCACTGGCAAATCCAAGACATGATGACTCATTCATTCCCTTAGCTAACTAATTTATGCTTTTATTTATTTATTGTACAATTATTATATTCAGTGTCATATGAAAAATGGTGCCTTTAAGAGCATCCTTGTTTTAAAAGAGAAATATTAGAAAGAAGTTACCAGAGAAAAGTAGAAATGTCTTGTCAAAATGATAATGAACTTCTAACTACTCTGTGCTTGATAAAAAACTAATTTGGCATTGTTTGCTCTTTTGAAGACTAGTAACAATGTCTTAGAAGCCATATTAAATATGGATTTTTATTGCTGACTACTGTAGATCTGAAAAGTGTTTTTGTGAGACTTGAAAATATTCTATGAGACATCCTATAAACTACTTTTCATTCAAACACATGTGGGCATCATAAAGAAAACAGACTTAGAGGCATTTTATATATATATATATATATATATAAAGATAAATAAGCTTTATCATTTTACATATATATATATAAAGAGAGAAGAGAGAGACATACTCATATTGATTATTAATAAAAATACATTTTCCTATATTTCTATTGAAATTATCTTGTACATTAAAAGAGAATATCACTAATGGGATGTAGGCTCATGTGCTTATAAATAAGCTTTATCAAGCATGTTCTAAAATCACGGAGGTGCTTTGATTGAGCTAAAGCATTTTTCTGTGCTTTTCCTTTTATCCTTTTCCCAAAGTAAAAGAACTTAAGCAATTTGCACACCTCATTCAGGTAAGTACTTAAGTGCACAACGTTTAATTCTACATGTCTGCACATGTATACAAACGTGTGTTATTTAATGCATGGATCGCCTAAGCAGCAGCAGAAGTGTGAAGTACCATGATTCCTGGTGTAACATTGCCCTCTGCTGGTTGAATTGTGCAACACCTTACAAACAAATTTTCTTTATGGACGTTTTTTGGCTCTTAAAACAAATTTCCAAACTGTAGGTGATACTTTTTCAGCAGTCTGTGCTTATTTATTATTTCATGCTTTCCATGCACACGTCTGCCTCTCTTAGAAACATAGCCTGCGCTTCATTCATCTTTCACTTGAAGGAAAAAGTGCACAGCCTAGCAGAATGAGTCAACGCTAAATAGCACTGAAACTGATGATATTGAGGCTGATTGCTATCAGTTGGTCCTCATTGGCAGTCTTAATTCTGTTACTTCAGCCAAACATACTCTAAATGGCCAATCACAGTCTAAATATTTTAAGTGGTAAATACATATATGAAGCGTTCATTAATTTCAATTATTGCCAATCTGGGTAGCACTAACCAATTTTATTATGTCCTGAATGAACCATCTCTTGGTGCAACATAACCCAGGCATACATTATCTTTCCATTAATTCTTCAGAAGTTATTTTAATTCTCAAAATTACTTGCAGTATTAAGTGATTTTCTCCAAGTATTTCATAATTTGCTCAATAGTGTCACCAAAATAAAGGAATAGAGTATATCATTAAAGGTTTTTCTGAATAATAAGGAAAGAAAATTCATATGCTAAAAATATACAACCTGTACTATACATGCATTATCTATTCTTAAAATTGTGGGGAAAAAAATCACTTTTTTTTTTTTTTTGGTTTTTCGAGACAGGGTTTCGCTGTGGCTTTGGAGCCTGTCCTGGAACTAGCTCTGTAGAACAGGCTGGTCTCGAACTCACAGAGATCCGCCTGCCTCTGCCTCCCGAGTGCTGGGATTAAAGGCGTGCGCCACCATCGCCCAGCTAAAAATCACTTTTTGTTACTCTCACCAAAACTTCAAAATTTATAACCTTGATGTGTCATAGGTAGTTGGGCACAGGGGTCAGTACTGTATTGTATTTGGTTATAGATAAATACTATAGGTATTGAAACATATTCCCTAAGAATGAGAAAATAATAAAATCCAGGGTTGGTGTTAGCAAAATGGCAATATCTATCATAGATCAAATATTAATTATGTTTAATTTATGATAATTCCAAAGCAAAATTTTCTCATAGTCTCCATGAAATTCCAATACACTAGGTTTTATTATAATTATGTTGATACTGAGTAATTTTTTAAATTGCATAAAGAATAAGTTGCAGAAATGTAAACACAGCCTTATCTGATATTCAGGTGGGTCAATTTCTTCTGTGGATTTCAGCTTTTCCTGAATTTTATATCTGTTATACATATTTAAATGTCTATTTAACTAACAAAAACTTATTTTCTGTTGTAGTCTTCAGTGCTCACAAAATTTATTGATTATGCTACATTGTAACCATAAATGTAAGTATTTGTCACCCTTTAAGCCTTCAATTTAAAATTCCAGACAGAATTTTATGTCACTTGAAGTTATTTTGTCATCACTTCAATTTTCATATAAAAATATGGTATATCTCATTTCTTCAATTATTGTGATAGCATGTGGAGAAAAAATGGTGACCTCGAAAGTCAACCCAAAGATCGTTGGTGGAAGTGATGCCCAGGCAGGGTCGTGGCCCTGGCTTGTGGCTCTGTATTACAGAGACAGTTTCAGAGACCAGCTGCTCTGTGGTGCGTCTCTCGTCAGCAGTGAATGGCTAGTGTCTGCTGCACACTGTGTCTATGGGTAAGTATGGATATGAAGGGCCCAGTTGTACATGAATCATACATACGCCAGGGTGCTAAATCCTCACCATCACCAAAGATTGACTTGAGACAGTGTTTCTATGTCCTCTCTGTGATGCTAATAAAGACGTAATATGCATAATCATCTAGGAGTAAGCAAAGAACAATACAAGCTTTATTAAGAGATGTTAATTAAATGTGACAAATTAAGAAAAAGTGAGAAAAACTCTCGATAGTTGAATGGGGAGGGGGGTCGGTCCAACTGGAAGAAAAAGCCTTTGAAATAAGCTATGCACTCATAATACAGCCATAACAATGCTTGTGATAATTGTTGTGAAATGGTTGGTTCTCTGGGCTATCAGATCTGGAGCTGATTCTCAGTCCATATGCTCTGTGCATAATCCCCTAACCCAACCAGGGAAGTGATTGTGTTCTGTTCATGGACCATTCGCTCAATAAGCGATAGTTGAAGACCCACATCTGTCCCCCTCCCCCGTCCCTTTTTTTTCAGTTATGACTGTCTGCTAGTTATTAGTTGGTGTTAACGGCCTCTGACCTCACAGGTGCCTCAAGCACTATTGATTAAACTAAGTTCTCTTTGTATATTTACCAAAGTATAGATAACAAAAAGTCTGTAAAGTTGCTCTTAGTTAATGTGGGTTAACACCTTGTCTACAAGATAGGCTGGCATTTCTTTAGTGAAAAAGAGGAAGATTCCCTTAGATATTGTTTCAATTACCTTCAGAAGAAATAAGAATCTGTAATAAAGCTTATTAATAACACTCACATTTCCTGGGAGATTTGGATGTGGTCTCAGGAAAGCTAACTAGCTGGCATGCTAACACTGGCCTTAATTTTCATAGCCTGCCTCCTTTCAAGACCTCTTAGTTGCCTCTTACACAACTGCAAGTTCTTTGTTGTTCATCACTAATGTCTCTGCTCTCATCCCTCAGCCATTATATTCCCTTTTATCTCTAGCATCCTTTCCTGATTGTATGAGCAACTGATAGCTTCCACCATGGACGCTTTTCTTTTTCAACCTATAGAGAGCCATTTCCTCCCTCAGCAAGGTGTCCTAGAGCAAACAAGGTCATCTGAGAAGGCACAAAAGAGCATTTTATTTTGTATAGGCCCAAGCCTACCATGTAAACATTTTTACTGTTGATCATATTGCTACTTATTATGGTTCTTAAAGGGGCAACAATAACATTAGATATTGAAGTACAGTCTAGATGAGGAACCATAAAGACCATAATAAATGATGAACAACCTTGTAGAGGCTGAAGAAAAACCTTATCTAATCAGGCTGATATATAGGAATAAAACTGCCAAGAAAAACTGAAATTGCAAAAAAATAGAAATTGATGATGGTACCCTAGGATCACAGCTGAAGATGCTGGAAATTTAGTAAGAAAGACACATAAGCAAAAGGTATGAGGAATAATTCAGGGGTGACTAAAAGTAACAGTGTGTATTTTATAATGTTGAGATGAGGAAATAAGAACATAAACATCGTAAAAATGAAGGAAGTTAAGGTTTCTTGTTTTTATACATATCTCAACTATCTTCTTTAAAATAATAGTTTCTTCTCTCACATAATACATCCCAATCACAGCTTCCCCTCCCTCCCCTCCTTCTAGATACTCCGAATCTCCCCTACCACCCAGACCTTCTCTTCCTCCATTTCCTCTTCAGCAAAGAACAGGCCTCCAAGAGTCCACAGCCAAACAGGACAAAACAAGATACAATATCCCAAGGCAAAAAGTCCTCATATCGAAACTGTACAAAGCCACCTAGTAGACGAAAAGAGTCTCAAGGGCAGGTAAAAAAAATAAGAGATACACCTGCTCATGTGTTTGGATTCCCACAGAAACAGCAAGCTAACAATCACAACATGTATGCAGAGGGTCTGGTGCACATCCATGCAGGCCCCTATTCTTTCTACTTCAGTCTCTGTAAGCCCATATGAGCCCTGCTTGGTTGATGCAGTGGGCCATGTTCTCCTAATGGCCTCCATCCCTTCTGACTCCTACAGTCTTTTGACCCCTCTTAGGAGTTCTCCAAGAGCTGAGGGGGAGCAACCTGATGGCAACCTCCAATTTAGACTGTCTCTCTACATAATGTCTGGTTGTAGGTCTTTATTGATACTGGTCAATTTGGCTCTAAATTCTAGAAAAACAAGGATTGAAGTATAATAACATGCTGTTGATATTTGAATTCATGGTATCACTGAATAATTTTATCTATAGATTAAATATATAATATAGGTTGATTTTTTTTTAGACCTAAAGCAGAATCCTAAAGTATTCTAACACTTAGAGTTGCCAAGAAAGAGAGCAGGAGTGGGTAGAGTTAAGTGAAAAAGAAACCACAAGTGCATGGGCTGTTCTGGAAGTCATGTAAAGGAGGGAGTTCCAAATGATTCCTTGTTTCTATGAATCGTCCACAGGCAGATAATGATAATTTTGCGGTTTCCTCCCAGTGCCTTCTACTTCGCTTTCATTCTCTTCAACAATATTTATACTCACTCAGGAGCAGGATAGAAATCAGGCATGCACTAGTTTTCTATTCACTTTTTATAATACTAACACTTCTTTTTGTAGCCTCGTGCCCTTCCATTACCAAGTTATTATAGTGACTAGAATAATCATGATAATTACTAATTGATGCATAAATTGCTGAAAGTTGACCAATTTTATACTATTTGGGCTGATGTTACTTTCTGAATTGTTCTTGATAATTCTTGGAAGATTTTCTACTCTGCAGTTTCAATTTCAGAAATACCTTAAATTTTACTTTTTAAAATTATAATAGGCTGTATTCTTTGGATCTTCATCTTATTCAGAAAAGAATAATTAGAATTCAACAAACTATGCTAGGAGAAAACAGGGTTATGGACAAACTTGCTGAGACTGCTCTTGTGTCATATATAGTAATGTTAAAATGGAAGAGGGGTTCAGTTTACAATTACAAAATCCTACCTATACTATTGTCTGTTTCACTATATACTGCTCTTCCATGTCTCTCATACTATTTTTATTTCTGGAAACATTGGTTTCTGAGGCAGCACCACTATTTGGGGATGAGCTCACTTTACGTATCTGGTGCAATATTGTACTAGCATGTGTGCTAGTCTTTGGGGTTGACAGGTCAGGAGGGCATGCCTTTCTGATCCCTCCCAAACTTTCTCTTTCCTTAAATTCTAAGATAATCAGTTTTACCACACCTAGAAGATAGAGGTAAAATTTCACAGAATGAAGCCAATTTCTACACCTGAAGAAGCAATATCCAAGTAGCATCCAAAGAATTAGGGTTTGCTATCAATATGACCACCTGTCCTCTGTCTTCTGTCTTCCCTCCTATCATTTCATTCCCTTTCCTTTCTTCCTTCTTTCTATTATTACATTCTATTATTTTCCCTTATCTCATTTTCTTCAGAGCTAGCAAGCAATCCAAAGGCCTTGAACATGCTAACCAATCATTCTACCATTGAGTTATACTCCCAGCCCAGTTCTTCCACTTTGGCTAGTATTTAGAATCTATGAAGAAAGAAAAAATTGAAAACACATAGAATCACTCCTTTTCAACAGAAATGATACCTATGAAGGCTTTCCTATCGATTCCCCTGGAATCAGGAGCCAAATAAGCTCTTCCTTATATAAGTTGCCTTTTCCATGTTTTGTTTATAGCAATAGAAAAGTAACTAATACAATAACACAAGATGTTTGAGAAGACATGTTAGAAGAAAAATAACATTAATTAAGCTTCTGTAACTTAATTAGGAATATTAAAATGGAGTCACAAGTGGAACCCAGCAAATTTGATTTACATGAAATTAGTAATACAATAGTGATTACCAGAAGATAAGGAGCACAAACAGAGGAGAACTCGAGGAAATTTGATCAAAAAGTAAGGCTAGGACATAAAGTAGAGGTTAGTTTTCTATTGAACAACAGTAAGGCTACAAATAATAGTGACATATGTTTCAAAAAGGTGTAAGTAAGCATCTTGAGTAATTTCATGAAAATAATAAATGTTAGAGAAAATGTACTGTTTACTTTGACTTGAACATTTCAACATCATATATGCACCTGTATCAAAACATGAAATGGCAGTCCCTAAGTGTGTCCCAATTTCTGTATCAGTGAAATATAATAAGAAAAAAATACTTTCAAAGAAACACTGCTTAGAGGAATCAAGGAATACTATAAAATGGAAACATTGTCAGTTCTAGCTTTCATTAGATAATGTCTGGAAAGTTCTCTTCTAGATGGAAAGTTACTTGAAAATATTTTCTTATCACAATTTTCAGACGAAATGTAGATCCAACCAGGTGGACAGCAGTCCTGGGCCTGCATATGCAATCAAATCTGACTTCTCCTCAAGTAGAAAGACGGGTAATCGATCAAATTGTCATCAGTCCTCATTATGATAGGAGAAGAAAGTTCAATGACATTGTTATGATGCACCTTGAGTTTAAAGTGAATTACACAGGTAAGAGAACTCTATCTAGCCATCTAATCTTCTCATAGCAATCCAAAGTGAGACTTGAAATATCATCAATAGCAATTCAGGGCTAAATGAACTCTCATAGACAAGTAACAGGATCTCAACCAGTCCTCTTTATGTAGGTCATACAATGGAAACATAGGTCTATCTGCCAAAATGCATGAAGCAAGATATAAAGATAAAAGAGATAAGTTTTAATGAAATATGTTATACACGTCGAGACAGCTTTAAATGAGACCCAATAATATCGCTAGACCAACCAATGAAGGATTGTCTCAAATGCCTATATACTATCACCTGATAAAGTGAAATTTGTCCTAAAGAGTTCTGTTCAATCTAAACCATTACTCTGAAGTCTTTTCTAAAGCCCGGTTGGGCAACATTGTCATTGTCTATAAAATCAATTCATTTTTGCAGAATCTTATAAAATAATTATCAGGATTATATTCATGTTTGTTATGAGAGTTAAATTCATGGAATTGGTCCACATATGGATTATGGAAAAGCAGGCCATTATAGTCCTGAATAGCATCATACTGTCCTCAAGAATAATCGTTTCTATGTCTTTCGTGCATCCAGTGGGCATCAGAAGCTTACTAAAATCAAAGGACTTGTAAGTTGATGTTGAATAGTCAAACATGATGCTTCCACAGGATCCAAATAAGACAATTTGAGGAAAAGTAGTTTTGATGTGGTTCAATGTGTCAAAAATATTTTAAAACACCATCCAATATTTTTTCTTAACTAACCTTTTGAAAGAACATTAAAAAGACAAGCAAGATGCCTCAGCAGGCAAAGACAAGCAGGTAGAGGCACTTTCATACAGTTCTGATGACCAGAGTTCACTTTCTGGGTCCCACAAGATGATGGGGAAGAACTAGCTTTCTAGAGTTGTCCTCTGCCTTCAATATGCAAATGCGTGATATTTGACATACATGTACATACACATATTAATAAATGCATATAAGCATTCATATATGTATATGCACACATATAATTAAAATAAACAAAAATTTAATGAAAATAAACAAAAATTTAAAAGAACAGTCCTCTTACAAAATTGGAGCTATTTTATAATGAGTACCATGGTTATTTAAAAATCAAATACAAAAAATAAAAATAAAATAAAATGATAAATCATGAACTAAAGCATTATGTATATTAAAAAGATTAATTAGAGAATGATGGAGAGGAATCTAGAGTTCACCATACCATCAAACACAGACAAATAAAGACTGTTCTCAAATGCCTTTGCCCCTTAATAGTTGAAGTTGTTCATGTATAATGAAATTCAAATACAAACTTTTTATATTAAGTGTTGAAATGGTTTTTTTAATTTACTAGAAACATGAGTGATGTTCTGTTTTATTTCTGATGTTTATTTTGTTTTGCTTGATTTTTCAGATTATATCCAGCCTATTTGTTTACCAGAAGAAAATCAAATATTCAGTTCAGGGAAAATTTGTTCAATTGCTGGCTGGGGAGCTACTGAAATTGGAGGTTAGTTATCACATTTGGAAATGAGAAAATGTATACTAGAAAAAAAAGTATGCTACTTAAATTTGCTGTGGATATTTTCAACATTTTTACATATTTTAACCTATTATTTTTTGCAGAATATTCTAAAACAGTTATTGGGATTATATTCATATTTACACTTATATAGTAGCTCCAAATATTGTCAGATTGTCTCAAATCCAATACCATAACCCAGAAAACTCAAAGACTAATACGTAAATTTAGCATAATGAAATACTGATGAATTAAATATATATACATATTGAAGTGACTATAGCCCAAGTTTCTATAAATTTATGTTCACCTGTGCAAATGAAGTTTCATCTCAAGAGTGAAGTTATTGTCTTTTTTACATTTTTGCAATCAACAATGTTGTCTTTATTTGTGGTGTTATGGTCTCACATTAAATTCTCTGGAATGAGAAGAGGATCTCTGTTGAGTTAAATGTGCTGCTTCTACCTATTGGCAAAGGGTATCAAATATAAGAAAAATATAAGATCATATATTTATATATTATTGACTCCTTAAGATTTATTGATGGAATGTTTCCAAACACAAATATGATGCCCCTTAAATATCCTTAAGTCACAGCAGCAGTTACCCAGGGAATGGAATTCACAACAATCACATAGATATCATATTAGCCCCAGGAAGAACAGCTACTAACAAGAAAACAAAAGATATATGCAGATGAACAGATAAAGAAAGGAGAATTACGACTATTTTTCACGGGAATCTAAATTAGTATAGTCTTTGGGGAAATGTCACAAAGTTCCTCCAAATTTCAGAATAGAACTACCATATGATGTAAAAGTATTACTACTGTATATGATGTCCAAAGGAAATGAAATTAGCTTGCCCATGCTGATACCTCCACATAGCATGTTCACTGCAGCATGGTTCTCAATAGGCAAGAAAAGGAGACAACCTGTATATAGCACTAATGAACAGATAAAGAAAAGATGTTAATTGGACTGAGTGATTTGGACTAAGATGGAGACTGAGGAAGGAGCTTTGGGTGTTTGGAGCTAGCCTTGACTACATGATGAGTCACTGTGTCAAAAACACACAGAAAGGAAAATAAGTAAATGTAGTATATATTCACAATGGAATGAGATTCAGCTATAAAATGGTGAAATATTGAAATTTGCATCATCGTGTTTGAAACTGAGAATTATTTTACGTGAAATAAACTAAGCACACTAATACATGGGGAAACTTACGTGGCGAAACATTAAAAGTTGAAGGCATAGAAGTTGACAACCAATGATTATTAGATGGTAGGAGGAGCGGCAGAGGAGGTTATATTGATCAAATGCGCAATAATTATACAGAAACAAGAACTCCAGTGTGATCCCTACAGTAAGAGAATTATAAATAGCAACAAAGTTCTATTCTTTTCAAAGTACAGAATAAAGGACTCTGAAGGTCTATCATCAAAAAGGATAAACACTCAGATAGATGATATATCTTACATATGCATACATGAATCCTAAATTAAGACATACACATTGCTGTAGCATAGAGGAGGCAGCCCCCTCCCCCAAGACATTGATATCATTATTTTCTTAATTTCAATATATAGTGAGAAATAAATTTAAAACTACAGTTAACCAGAATATGTATGTATGTATGTGTGAACAAATTATATATTATAGCCAAGATATTCATGCCATCAAAATGCAATTACAAGACTCTGACTACAAGATTCCTTCCAGGACTACCCAATCTTGAATAGAGGTTTTTGAGTGTTCAGTAGGGCTACACAAAAAGGAAGGACACTGCTGTCTGGCAGGATCATGTGACTTTTATAGTCATAAATTATAACCATGATAGATAAATGACCCACATGTATTTAAGAAAAATACATAAATATTATGGAAATGTCTAGTCTAAGGATCAAAGCCTTCACTTTGAAAATACCCTTTGGAGAAAATATAGGTAATGGCTCTGTAGTTTTCAGCCTTTGCTCCTATAAGACGTGGAGATAGGAAACCTCATCACCACATCCTACTTGGCCTGTGTAAATACACTCCACATGTTTATTCCTTCTGGTTATTTATTTTATTTTTTAAATGGAATGGGGGAGAGGAGTTGACTGAGAGATGATATGTGTGTGTATAAACATGTTAAAGAATAAATACAAATGATCTTTTAAAATGGAAAAAAATGCTTGCTTATTAAAGAAAGGATCAAGTTCTGAGGCCCGTGCTCACCTGCCTGGCAACTCAACATAATAATCCACAACAGTCACATTGTCTGGCTAACAGTAGCTAATGACCGCTGTCCATAAAGTATATTCAAGTCAAAGACTATGTTTTTTTTAATTTTCTCTTCTTGAAAAATGTCATGACTTATTAAGTTGGAAGCTAAGATAGTAAAATTATTGCTAGACAGATGTTTTATCTTTCAAATTTCAAAAGAACAATTTATAGCCACAATGTAGACATCAAAAACAAATTATCTGCTAACAAAATTTAAGACTCTTTATTCAATGCAAGATGTTTTTTTGGAGCTGAGCAAGCATGGCTTGCTTATTATTCCTAAAATATATTTTAATTAAATTAAAATGTCTCTAAAGGCAGTGTGGAGCCAGGAGGGGGAAAACAGCAAAAGAATCATTTAGAGTGAAATGGCTAGACCATGTGTCTCTCCTTCTTGCATTTTTTCATGAGTTTTGTTAATTTTATCTTATAATTTATATCTATGCAACTTCATAAAATCCTATTTTCTGATTTTATGAGTTTATTTTACTAATTAATTAGCTAGTTGTGAGTATATTTTTTACTAGAAAGAAATGAAGACATACTCTTAAAGTTAGGCAATTAGTACTTTAAAATAAGCAAATTTGGCCATATATCTGTTTATAATTGTGTATTTGTGTATGTGTGTGTGTTCTCAATCATCCACATGGAAAGAGACATGGCTGTAAAGATGGTTCAGAGTTAAGATATACACTGTTCTTGCCGAGGACCTGAGTTCGCATCCCAGCACCCAGGCTTGTTAGCTCACAACACACTGCCTTTACCTCTAGCTCTAGGGGATGAGACACCCTCTGCTGTGCTCCCCTGCCACCTGCACTCTTATGCCTATCCACACACACATACTTGCAACTCAAAAGTAATAAAAGTAAAATTTTATAAAAGAAAGAAATATTAAATACACAGACATTGCTCATAGTTTCCTTTACTAAAGAGCTCTGTTACTCAAACTAATTTTCTATCCAGGGACAAACACAAAAGAGAAGCTTCTGTTTTTATTGTAAAACTAGAGTCTGTCCACCTATCCTATCCTTGATCTTCATGGAGCCAATGAGAGAGAATGGTTGAACTTTTCTATTTCCATCTCTCATGTTTGCTGTCTGTCAGTTTTCGGGAGTTAATGGTGGGCTGTATTGTTGACTCGACTGGCACTATGGAAGCAATAGCGATTTGTAAAATTTCGTCCCAACTCGATTTTCACCATTGTCGCTATAGAGTGAAATCATGCATGGTAGAACTATTTGCCATAAGTAGAGAAGAGGGCAGATTTGGGACATTTTTTCCCTAAATAACAAATAGCTAGCTACATGTTTACCAACATATATGAGTCATATGCACATAATATATATATATGTGTGTGTGTATGTATATATTATACATATTTATTTGTATTTATATACGGGTATGTTGTTGCACTTAAATCACATGCATAAACACACACTTGGTTCTTTCCTTAATATCTTAATTTTTTAATGTAAAAGTGAAACTTGGCTCAAATTGAGACTGCATATGTTTTTCAAGGCTGTCTTACAGATGTAATAAATAACCTTTAACTTTCTACCTTTTTTGTCACACCAAATAGAATTGTTAATCATGAGGGAGTGCTTATGTAGTGCTTTTTTTCTGGAGGAACCAGCACCTGTTTGTTCCCCAAGCCTCTTGGGGATAGCAGTTCAGTAAGCAGAGATTCACACTTCCAATGAATTATTAGTTGCATAAAACAAATGCAAATACACAATGCTGAAATCTAGTTCCCTTTTATTCGCCTCCATGGGATGGCAAGCTGATTGCCCCTGAGCAGAGCACAGTTCATGGGAGCTTTGTCCTCTGCTCAGTGTGCACCTGCTCATATACAAAGGACGACAAAGAAGCTGAATGCCATTATACAGGAGAGAGCACCTCCTCAGGTGCTAAATGAAAAGCTCTTCTGAATCTCCAAGTTGGTGCTGATTTCCATGAATGAACTCTTTGTTCTGGCAGACTTCGTTTCTATGAGCAGTACCGTAACTCTTTAAAATCACTGAAAATGCCTAAAGACCACCCTAGATCAATCCATAACTCCTACTAACCCTTACGAAAGAAAGAAATGTGTTGCTGTTATCCAATTGCCAAAGAGCGCAGGTGGGTTTGCCATGTAGTTGAAAGTGCAAGGTTAGTAGTTAGTTCCATTGTACTGCCACACAGTACTTGATAATGAGAGCAAAACGCTGGAATAAATAAGATGGATGGTGTTTCATTCAAGGAGGCCTGTTAATCACTACTGACTCGCTGTCTGCATCACCCATTTGCTCAGGTTCTACTGTTAATGTGCAGCAAGAAGCTGATGTTCCTCTTGTATCCAATGAGAAGTGCCAGCAACAGCTGCCAGAATACAACATCACTGGAAATATGATATGTGCAGGATATGAAGAAGGAGGCATTGATTCTTGTCAGGTAACTACTGGATAGCAGTCATAGTATACATTTAGGCAGCATTTTCTTTGCTTAGTCATAACTGGGGAGTCAAGAAATCATCAAGGATCCTGAATTCCACTCCTTTCATGATAAATTGGATTATTGGCCATGAGTGACCCTAGACAAGCCACTTATTCTTTGAGAGGGTTAAGTAAGATAATACATATAAGGCAATCAGCAAACATTAAAATCCAATTAGGGGATTTTATTAGGAGACTTACTAAATACATTTTTTCTGGCATGTCTTAATTATTTGGAAATTAATAAAATATTAATGCATCTAGATTGACTGCATTAAATTAAACTACAGAACAAATACATAATTCATACATGTGAAAGTAACCATTTATATTGTTAGAACATGATTTTACTGTGTTAAAGTGTAGCAACTTGTTTCATACATTAAGACATATATAACATAATTTGACAACTATTTTTGACAGACAGGCAGATAAATGTGTAGGTTTTTCTGTAGTTAAATCAATGTCTCAATTATGTTAAACTTTCAGATTGGTTTTACATTTCTTCTGCCTTGATGAACATTAAAAATAAAACAGCTTTATACTTCTTTAAAATTTACCTTTGGGTCTTTATATTTCCCTTATAAAATGAAAAATGTGCTAAAGATAAGATACATTACCAGATATGATTTATAGAATTATTTTCAAGAGGGAAATCAGCTATACAATTTCAATTATAGTTAATGGGGGTTGCATGGCAGACAGTTCACAAATGAGGTAGAAAATATGATGCTATTGATCTTGAGTTACATTATGCAAGTAACTCATTTTAGATCTGTGAAATCTTATACTTGGCTCTGTTTTCTACAGGGTCTAACCATGCTACTCATTAGCAAGAAATAAATTCCAAATGCATACAAATATTTTATGAAATACAATGTTATTTTGTTGAGCAACAATCACTCTAGATTGCCACGACTTTCTAGGTTCAACATTAACTGGTGAAATAATAACACATCATTTAAAATTTTTAATATATCATTGTTTAAATACATTCATACATTCACTACATCACTGGGATTTTAGCCTCAAAATTTGCCCCATTAGGCAGACCCAATTACTTTGCATATTGTAGTCTTCTGAATTCAAAGTCAATAAAAGAGACTATAGAATATCTTCTCATTGATAAAAAAAAATTAATGACATTTCACTTTTAATTCAGAAACTGCATCAGTAATTTATCAGTAATTTATCGGTAGTTTCACAAACATAGCCTACACTGCATAAAAATGAATCAGCTTCCCCTAGAACTTAAGAGTCCATCACATACCTGCAAATCAGAATCTTAACCTTTAATCCCAGCACTTGGGAGACAAATGCAGGTGGATCTGGATCTCTGTGACTTCGAAAACAGCCTGATCTACAAGAGCTAGTTCCAGGACAGGGTCCAAAGCTACAGAGAAACTCTGTCACAAAAAAAAAAAAAAAAAAAAAAAAAAAAAAAAAAAAAAAAAAAAAAAAAAAAAAAAAAAAAAAAAATTTAAAAAATCAAAATCTTAAATTGAGAACCAATGATGTATGCTTTCTTATGTCTTCAAATGACTATAATATATAATAAAGTTTGAGAACCATTGAACTAAAGAGAAATAGTCACTAACCCTTTCACATTTGAAGAAGTTAGTGACCTTTTCTGGTTTTATTAATATATACTACATATTCTTATATACTATAGTGTCAAAGTAGAAACATAGAATCAGTTTTAATATTTATGTTCTTGTATTAGTTTATAATCTAAATAGTTGCATTTTTAAATAATAGAAGAAATCTCATTGCACAAATTATAAAATCAAGTCTAAGAATATATATAATATAAATAACATAAGGTTGGATAATAGGAAGTGATATATTTGAAACAGCCAAGGCCCCCAGCCATGTAGACACCCAGAAGAAAGGTAGCAAGTCTTCTGCAAGATTCATGAATCACTGCCACTCAACAGACTTAGTAGACACAAAGTAAATTAAAACATTTGATCCTAACATCAATATCTTATACTTTCCTATTAAAATGTCAATTATTTTCATAAAATAGAAGG
The DNA here is from genome assembly GCF_950005125.1 of Chionomys nivalis. Lineage (NCBI taxonomy): Eukaryota > Metazoa > Chordata > Mammalia > Rodentia > Cricetidae > Chionomys > Chionomys nivalis. The sequence continues at coordinate 19,036,259 of NC_080088.1, forward strand.
AACCAGATAACTTGTTTTAAAAACATCTGATTAAACATTCGTTTAGCTTTAATAACGTCTAAATCATATATAAGATATTGTGAGCAATAAACTTCCCATAAATATTTCTCATATTAAAATCAAGTCCTTAGGATGCAAAGTAAAAATTGCTGCCTTTCCTCTAGACAGTTTTGGCACAATTGTTAAACATTGAATATAGGTAACCTGGGATTTCCAATGCCACTTGTGTTCCTCTATGCCCAACAGTGCAGCAGGGTTTGCTTTGACAGGCCACCTTTTTCTCTATATATAGCACCAAAGGATGGTTAAAATATCAGGCAAGGGGTCTCTCAGGGTAATTTCTAACATTGATCCAAATTTTAAATCCTCTATTACAACAGTGATTTTTGATCAATATGCCTTTAATTCCACCAGAGGCCAGCAGATCTCTGTGAGTTCAGTGCTAATCAGATCTATATAGCCAGTTTCAGGCCAACAAAGGCTACTCAAAAAAAAAAAAAAAAAAATGACAAATACATAAATAACAAGAATCCTTTGCATAACTAATATGGGGAAAATGTTTGTTCATCTTCTTATAATTAAGTAATGTTGCTTTATGTCCATACTACTTTATATGCATTAGACAGGAATCATTATGCACAAATAAGACCTATATGATTAACTGTACAGGATCAACTATCACTTACTACTTAATAAGTAATATAAATGATACTTATTACTTATACTGTGACAAAAACCTAAATGAAAACACATGATCTGATTGCTAGAAAACAGGAGATTTGCTTATTTTGGTTGAAATTTTAAGGTTTTTGAATCTGGTTGGTACTTGACACTTGCAGTCGCATAAGAGAACAAAATCTAAGGCCATGTGAGCTCTTCATTCTCCTAAAATCATCACGTGGAATAGCATGGCTGTTTGTGGGGAGGCTTTGTTTGATACTTCACATGGTATATCATATAGTGATTAGCATGTTGATGTTGACATGGCTTATTATTGCAGCATTTTAGAGAATGTTTGACTATGTTAAAACACAATAATGAAAGTCAGGAACTACTTGCTAAGAAATGATCCATCAGAGTGATAGACTTTCTCTTGTTACCATTTGCCCCATCTCCTTCAGGAGCGAATTTCTGATGACTCAACATATGGTGAGAATCTGGCAGTCGATCATATGTCAGGACATTTATTTTTTTGACTGGTGATCTTAGCACCAATTGTGCTTGCTTATACTGATTAACTCTTTTCTTTGGTTGTTCACTCTTTAGGGTGATTCGGGAGGACCGTTAATGTGTCAAGAAAACAACAGGTGGCTTCTTGTTGGTGTGACATCATTTGGAGTGCAATGTGCACTGCCTAATCGCCCTGGCGTATATGTCCGGGTCTCAGAGTTCGTAGAGTGGATACAGAGTTTTCTACATTAGTCATTTTCCTGACCCAAGCATGAAAGTTGGGAAATTTTGGTTTATTGGTTTGTTTTTTTCTTTTTACTCAAAATAGCATGGCAACTGAGAGTTTCATGAGAAGAAAGAAAAAGCCTTTCTATTAAATTAAATTAAATCATTTAAATACTGGGATGAAGAAGAAAAACAAAACAAGAAATTAAAATCAATCTCTGCAACATTAATTAACTCTAAAATGAATTTTTGCTTCATAATAAACAATTATTATTTTATGAACTTTATCATTTCCTTTGTTTCAAATCATTCTTACCATTTTCTCTTGTGTAAAGGTTTTTACTTTAACATATATTTAAGCAAAACTACATAAAGAAATGAACTGTGATAGTTTACCTGACATATGTTGTTGTTTGAAATGAACTGTTGTAACTCAGCTAGTTTCAGCTTAGTGTACCTCCAGAGTCACCATTGTTTTCTCGCCTTACGATCTGTATGCATCTCTATTAATATGTAATGTTTTCCCTGCTCATAAAAGCACATTTATTGTAAACTCATATCACAAGCATAATCACATCATAACTGTGTCTGTCATCGAGGTAAAGAAAACACACCCACATTTCTCTCCTGTCCTAGCATCAGCATAATAGTAAACTACCTAATACCATCATTCTACACAAGGAATCTTTATCAGGGTCATTTTAACTTACATTCACTTCAAGCTGGTATTTTTTAAAATCGTAAAAATATGCAGGTATCTTGAGGAAATCAATTATTAAAATTTTTCTTAGTTTATATGTTTACAGAAATTTTTAACTTGAAAAACTCATTCAGACACAGTTGAATTGCCTATTAAAGCCAAAAATGTGTAATAAATTAATTTGCTTTACTACTTTAATCTCTTGGATCATTTCCAGAGTAGCTGCAAATGTCAATTTAGCTCACATCACCAAATCTGCTAAAATCTATAGCAACATAACATAAAATGTACATATGCACACACACAGACATATTTTTCAAGCACACATACACGTTTTTGCATGAATTGAAACAACAAAAGGACGAATGGGGTTCAAACAAGTAGAAAAAGACGGGCAATTGCTATGGTTTGCTTTGTGGAAGGAAGGAAGCTTCAGATACATTTAGAGAGAATGATTACAGTCAGCACACTTAAAAGACACTGGAAAAAGCTGTGCAGGTAGGAAGGTTGGTGGAGGTCAGAGGTCAAGAGATAATCATGATGCTGTACCTAAGACCATCAGAACTTGCAAATATATTAAAAGAATATTTGACAAGATGAATGAGGATTGAATGCTCCCATAAACATAATAAATAACAATAAAATAACAAAACATGAATAATCAGGGGTCTCAGAACACATTCTTCTTAGTAAAAACTTACTACTAACCTAAATCCTAGCAAGGAGAAAAGAGTGGGGTGTTTTATTTGTTTGAATACTTTAAGGTAGCTCAATACTTAGTGGCATTTCCCAACATATATTTAAGTTATGGTCTGAAAATACAGAACAATTACATTATATATCGGTTTGTTTTTCAAGGGCCAGCTAAAGCTTCCAGAAACACTTAGGATGATATCGTTACCGCCTTCTAAGAGCAAAGAAATGTATTTTCCCACCCTTATCACAGATGGAGTTTGTCATTGACACCAGAGTTTATCCTGACCTGGATAATGATAAAAGGGTAACAACAGCCTTCCCCTTTCACTGTGTGTATCCACCCTCCAGCTGTTAGGTCTTGGGGTGGCACAGATAAAGAGAAAGCCAGTTTCCCTTCTCACAGTTCTAACTACAGGGATAAATGGGTGGAGTTGGCATGGAGGGGAAACACAGATCCAAACAGCTGCATAGATCCAAACAGCTCCATATTTTGATCCAAATTATGGAGAGCCACAGAACAGATGGGGGCTGAATGAGGACAGCCTAACTTAGAATGCAGTTACCAGTTCTCAGCCCCAAAGCTGCAGAAAAAAAAGATCTGAGGTCCCTTTTTGCCTTTTGTTTTGGAAAACCAAATCTACTTAAGGAAACTATTGTCCAATTGAAAAACTAAAAATAACAAGTTTCCCTGTTCACTCTATATCCTTGCCTTCTATGTTCTTCACATGTAATGTTTGTTTTCATCTTCAGGGCGTGATGAAACAAATCTGTGTCCTGTTTATTTAAAAATTTACACAACACCAAAGATCATTCCTCAGAAATAAGAACTTTTTATTTGGTTAGAAGTAACACAGGGACATTCGAAGACAAAATAGTTACAACTCTCTCTTGAGAAGAACAAATGCTACTTGTTGAAGAAACTCGATCAGAAAGAAGAAAGCCACGGTGCACACTCAACAAAACCTTCTTCAAAGATATCCAAACATCAATGACCTCTAGCCCATGGCCCATTAATTAGTGTGATTTGTAATTTTTGTTTTGTTCTTGATCTGTAATATCAGTGTACTCTGCCTAGCATCACACAGCTGAAAACCATTCAGCCCTATATATCAATACAAGCTAAATTCAGTTAGGAAAATCTTAGCCGAGGTGCAGCTGTCTGACTCCAGGGTCAATCCAAGCCCTCAAACAGCCATCCTGTTCGGTGCACAGGGAAGAACCACACATTGATTCCAGACACTCAGAGAACAACTTGCAATTCTATAGGCAACGTGTGAAAAACTGTGATTGGTACTGTGGACACATTTTTTTTCAAGATAAACTACATTGGTGTCTATACAACTATTAGTAAAGATATTTTATACAAAAATCAGTTTAATTTTAAATTAAGAATAATTGTAAGGCACGTGTCTTGTACAATTGATGTTAGACAGTTCTTGCCTCTAAGTAAAGTGTTTCAGGAGATTTATAGCACAGCCAATGAAACAGCTTCTTATTTCTGAAGATATTTCCTAAACCTTATGCAAACAAAAGGAGGAAAATGGAAAGAACATGAACTATTTCTGAAAAAAAAAGTTTTCCCTATGGAAATAGTTCTTTATGTCTGTGTAAATTCAGTATTTAATCAAAACAGCATGTATGTAAAAATGAAATGTGATAAATACAAATATTAGACAATAAATTTTTATCAAACATTGTTGCAAAGGTAAAATTTTTGCACACTGTAAATTTGAATACAATTAATATTACATGAAGTAGATGAAGATGATGAAAAGCAAAAGGAACTACTTCCAACCCAGGAATTCCAGATGTGTCCACTGAGTTTCATCTGCATGATCCATTTCAATTACATGATGTTTGGGTGCATTTTTTAGCTGAGTAAGCAGGTCTCACTCCATGATAAACAGAGCATATTTTGTAAGTTAAACTATGAACATATAAAAATTATTTTGACATTAGCCTCAAGGGGGAGCTTACAGTTCATCTTGTAGATCCTTTGAGATTTCAAGCCATTCCAAGCTAATGATGCCATTCCTTACACTGACCGGGAATTACAAAACTATCTTTGTTATCTGGAGCAAAGTCAGTTAGTTATTAGACTTCCATGCCACTTTCCTTTCTCGTGCTCTTGGAAATCCACAGTGTAGACTGGTTCGGGCTAGTTTTTGTTCTTCCTTTACTGAAAAACATAAAAACAAATAAATTCAGTTCCTGAATCTTATCAGGCTGGCCGTGTCTTCATCCAAAGAGAGATGCTCAGACAGTTGTTATGAGTCCTTCTTTCTCATCGGCATATTTGCCATTCCTACAAAAAAAAGTCTAGATTATCCCACTGTGTGAAGATGACAAACAATTCCAAACACACTGGCATCTGTTGACTCACCGTAGAGTTTAAACACCCAAGTATCACAATGCCTGACAGAGTACTAAAACTTTAATTTTCCCACAATGAACCTTGTTTTCTTTGGCCAAGGTTTCTAAATCTTGCTTTATGGGTACTCTAATAAAATGGCTGTTGCAATTAGTGTCAATCATCCAAATGCCTGCTGTGACCCTAAATATCAGGAATGTCTGTCCCCCTCCTACCATTTGCTTTGCCAGGCTGTACTTAGGTCATTTGCATCCAGAAAACTTCATTGTGTCTCTTTCTCAAATCAGCCTAAGTTCAAAGCAGACACATGTTTGGTGACTTACGAGCTTGTGAGCTCTTCTTCCAAGACATGGTTGACTGGAACTTCTGTTCTCATGGTAGCCTGTGCCTGGAATTCTGGTGGTTTCTCCTACAGTGCTCACTAGTCAGGCCCCTGCAGAAGTGTCTGTTACTAAGATTCCTCAAGTCATCCTGTACCAGATTCCATGTCAAGATCTGCATTTCTTTGCTTTAGTTTCCTGAGGATGGCCTCTCACCTGGACTGGCCACATTCCCTATGTTTAGTATTTACTTCTACCCCTAGGTACCCACACTTTCTTCCGCCTCTAATGGCTTTTGCCATCCTCACAGCCCTCACAGACACAACCCTGCACTGTGCCATCATCCTGCAGATTTGTAAAACTCCTTAAAGAAAAAGAACTAATTCTAAAACCACAGAATTACAGTGAAAAATAGTTTGTTCATATCAATTTCAGAGCTGTTGTGATTAATAAAAATGCAAATTACATGTTGTATGGATAGTCCTTCAAATAAATCAGGTCAACATAACTTAATTCTACCAAATATAGCTAGCATGAAGAGAAAATAAGCCAGGCAGAGCTTATGAAGAGCAGAGTGCTATTAATGGTAAGAAAAGAAGTTATCAATGTTGCTTTAATCATAATTAGTGTCATTTAAAAGTTCTACTAGTTAAGGGAAGGAAAGTTATTCTGAAAGTGATATGGAATGAGAGAAACCGCCATGTGTACCAGATTGGAATTTAAACTTTCTGCAAGGCACTCAGATGATAATGGAGTGGAGTCTTTGATGAAGTTTCTCCTTGCTTTCCTGGAAGAAAGGAAAAGGGGAGGATCTAAGAACAGTGAACAAAGGACTTCAGGTCATCCCGGCAACAGAAAGTGCCCAATTTTGGTTTATTTTTTCACTCCGAAATTTTCAAACAAGTGAAGACAGCCACAGATCTTTTGAATGGATACAACCACTTTTTGGAGACAAACAAAACAATCCTTAGAGGAGAATCTGTTGCTCAACACACTAACACATTACTTGGCAAGTGAGAATGTTTGAAGCATATGTTTAATGTTTACTAACCATTTGCTACTTAAATGGACATTTTAACAGTCTGTCTGGGCTAAGAGGGAATTACCATTCCTCCTACACCATTGCTTTCCCAATGAGAAATCTAACATGATTTCATCTATAGTCTTCTGAATTAGGGCAAGAAATGACACATTTTCTACTGTATATATTATATACAAAATGCTAGAAAATAAATTTTATAATGTTTCTCAAGTCTCTCAGTTAAAGTCAAGAGGGTCACAACATATATTAATTTTCCAGACTTCATTTTAACAGCCCTGATTTTTAGCTTAAATAATTTTTGTATTTTCAATCCTGTTAATGTTTTGTTTTATTTGATTTTTTGGGGTTTTTTTAATTGGCTTGATTTGGTTCATGGGAAGTGTTTGCTTGTTTGTTTAGCTATGTTCTTGTTATGTAGCTCCAGCTGGACTCAAATTCGTAGTCCTTCTGCTCCTCAGCCTCCTGAGTTTTGGGACGATAGGCATGTCCTGCCAGGCATATCTAGATTAGATCACTTATTAGTCGCATTAATCATCTATATCCTTTCAGGTTGCTACTTTTCAGGCTCTTTATGATTTATTTAAGGAAAAGAAGATGATGAAACAGAAAGAGAGAAATTATTTCATTTGCAGGTCCTGATATCATACAATCAATCTTATGATCAATTGTTTGACCATAAAACAAATAGGTCATTTTTTTCAGCACATATGTCCTTATTTAAATGTATCTCATAGTGTTTTCTTTGATACATATTTATACTTAATTTATTGAAATTTAATTGGCAGATCCTACCACACAAAAAAGTTTACTTCACTGGCTCAAGGGTAATAATAAGCATGAATAAGTGTTTGACAAGTTCCTAGAAGTCTTGCTATTTAGATATATCATTTTATTTCAAAATATCTGCCAGACAGTACCTAGGGGAGAGAGAGAGAGAGAGAGAGAGAGAGAGAGAGAGAGAGAGAGAGAGAGAGAGAGAGAGAGAGAGAGAGAGGAGTGTTTGGAAAGGTCTCATGATGTAGCTCAGACTGTCCTAGAACTCACTAACTCAAGCTGGCCTTGCACTCCTGGTAATACTGCTCATCCTCTCAGGGGCACCACACTCAGCTCACTGTCTTCACAAATGCACTTAATTTCCTGGTCTTAAAGTGTCTTAAAATAGAAGCTTTTTATTTGAATCTTGCAACTATACTACATATCTACCTATAAAACCAAGTCTTATGTATAACTTGATGTTCAGATTGAAAGATTTAACATCAATCTTATTTTAATTTAACAATCCAGAGAGCATATGTATAATTTATCTCGTATGAGCTTACAAGCACTCACACTTCAGATCCATCACATATGCTAACTGTGCACCACAAGGCAACTGAAGATGACCCAACTGAGCCACCGTTCTCCTGAATGAAAAACAGAAACAGTAAAGCAAGCTGTTCATAGGACTTATGAACTGTGAAGGAGACACTGGATTTCTCATATAATCCGAGTACGTTCTATAACTCCCCATGTTCTGGATTTTTACTGACAGGTAAGAACATTAAAATTCTTTAATATAAGTTAAAGATATGGTAACATTTTCAAAAAATGTCTCAAAATATACTTCAGGGCTTTTTTCCTTAATTATCTTGACAAACATATGGTTTTTACCTTTTATGCAACATCTGGAAACAGCAGGTTCCGAAAGCAACAAGGATCAGTAAAAGCAGAGGAATTGTTGGTATGATAACATAAATTAGATTGGGAATTATGCCTGCAAAAATAAAACAGTTTTAGTGTTCAATGATAGCTCATGAAGGAGCTCAAAAGCAGCAATGAACAAATTTCTGTAATAAATAAGGTAAAATAGAGTTGTTACCAAAAAGTAAACTCCAAGTAGAAGAGCTTATGAAAAATGCATAGACACTTTGAAAAACCTTATAAATAAAACTTTAATGCCCTGGTTGACATGCTCAATTAAATATGCGTGCTTTTAAAGTTCTAATACATTTTCAATTCAGACACGGACTAATTTTCATAATGTTAATAATCTTAGCTGTCTTGTTTTATTAATTCTTCTGCATCATTGCAAAAGTGAAGACTTTATATTGGGGAATAATAATTACTATAATCATTGCTGACTTAGTAGATAATGAATTATCTTAGTCAATAAGCTCGTTGTCATGAGAAAATGTAAGAATCTGGCCTTAAGTAAAAATATGCCGTCATAACCCAGAGACATAAGACTCTGGAGACAATATCATGATTTAATTAAATTCTGAAAATAGGTCATCTTTTAACTCTGTTCGTTCACTTTCAATGATGGCAGATGTTCTTAGTAGATTCTAAGGAAAATCACCAACACCCAACACTCAAGACCTACAAATCATGAAATGACTTTATTAGCCACACTTTTAATAAGAGGAAAATGTTTGTAGTTTAATTATTTTCTGGCAACTTTAATTGTGTTTAGATATTACGGATGATGTTAAAATAAGATACATGAAACAGAAAAAGCCCAAAATCTTAAGAGCATTTCTGTATAAAGAAAACAAACTGAGTTGCATTTGGCTTGCAAACTAAAAGTTAGTTAACAATATCACAAATCTTAAAGATTCTGATAAAAGTTGGCCATAACTTTTTCACCTCATTATTTATTCTTCTCTTAGCTCAGGGGTATATTTTATGAGATTTAGGGATCGGTTATTCAGAAGTTTGCTGCTGTTTAATACATTTTTTTATTTTTTTTATTTATTTTTAAAAGAAAACAAGCTTCTTTAATTTTACATACCAATCCCAGTTCCCATGCTCTCCGCTTCTCCCCTTCCCTCAGCCTAGCCCCCCACTCCAGCCCCCATACGCTCCTCAGAAAGGTGAAGGCACATTGCTTCAGGGAAGGTCCAAGGCCCTCCCTACTATATCATTTTTAATGCTTTTTATTCTAATCAAGCCCACACTTCACTCTCCACTCCAAATTCTCACAAATCCCTCTACTTACTTCTTTCTTACTTCATGTCATGTGTGTGTGTGTGTGTGTGTGTCTGTGTGTCCTACATGCTTGTGACCATAGGGCTACAAAGGATCAAAATGCAGAGAATAGTGATTGTAGAGTGCCAAGTCTTCCTTCTGAGCCTCTTTATGAGTTACTAATTTTGAAACATTTGGGACCTTTGGATCAATATTCACAAAAAAAAAATATGATAAATTTTTTGTCCATCTGTATTTAGTTCATGTCCAAAAAAAGTAGTTTTAAGGAATATTGAGGAGTTTCTAGCTAATATGGAACTTGCACTGGGAATTGCATTTTTCTACTCTGTCTTTTGGGGTGACAGGAAGATAGAGGGCCCACTGTGTGAACCCCCCTCCATCATGTCCTACTGTGATATCACGGTGATTAGTCTGAAATTGATCAGATAGAGGTGTTTACACCAGGGGAGACTACATAAACTATAATGAGGCTTATGGTATACCTTCTCTCTACTGCCAGACAAGCCCTGAACATTCAGTAGCAAATTGCTATTCCAGATCTCTATGTATATATGCCAGTATACATTGTACACACTACACTATATTGGGAAATGCTTTGTAGATCACTTAGATACTTCCACCTGAAATGGAATTTTTTAAAGGTTATTCTATTTAAAATGTATCATTGCATAATTATTTCTAATGTAGGTCAAAAATAAATGTCTATGGGCCCATAACTAATACACCACATCCTTGAACCACATGAAAGGTTTCCCTGGGGTCAACATGAAGTGCTAGTTCAAAGCCCAGTTCTTTAGATGAGAGGGACAGAAGGGACTCACCTGCTTCAGTAACAACCACATTCTCATGCTTGTCTTCAGGTTGATTAGTAAGATTCGGCTTTTCAACAGGGTCTGTTGGTGGAATCTCTGTAAATAATTAACATAGAAATAATAAATATTAATTAAACCAGAAAAATGCAAATGTCAACAAAAATGTTATTAAATGGTTTTTAAAAAGTTGATTTGGATTTCTAAATAATTCACAGTCAAATATATACTCTGAGTTTGAATGTACATAGAATTAACCAACAATAGTCACTATTTAATTATGTCTGTATATAACAGCCTATTTGATATATAACCCCAATCTTCATTTAGCAACCAAAACTGTTAGAGTGCTGAAGGCAGCCTGCTACAATCAGTAATGACTAAGGGACGCAAAGTTACAATGGTAAACAGTAATTTGTAAACCTAAGTGGTAAAACATAAAACATGATTCAAAAGAAAACAAATGTAAACTTTTTATGGAATAACCTTTACGGTGCAATATTAATTAACAGAGAGCTGCATAGTTGCTTGTGGAATTGCTGATTCAAGCAGCATCTGAAAACTATGTCTGTGCTACCCAAATAATGACATTCTGAGATATAAATTCCAATAGGGATACTCTTTTTATTAATATTAAGTCAAGATTTGCAGGCTGTTTCTTTTCTAGCTTTATGTGATTAGATTTTTCAGTTCCCAAATGGGTAAGAAACTCTTGAGACTTCTTATCATGTTCTGGTACTATCAGTGAATATACTTTCCCCCTAAGAAACCAGTTGTTACATTAACAGGTTAGCCAAAGTAATTGTATTAGTTAGGCATGAATAGGTTACAAATCTAGCTATCCCACCACCCCCCTGAATGTGCTGCAGGGAAGCACAATCGCATTGATAAGCAAGCCTACTGTGGCTTTGAAGCCTCCTTCCACTTGTATCCAACTACAAGACTCCATCCCACACCCCCAAACCTGAACCAGGATAACCCTTATTTAGTGTCACACACTCAAACTCCTGGCATACAGGTTAGGCCACATGCTGTGGTGCCCCGGGAGAGCTCCAACCATCTTATCTGGAAAGTTGTGGCAGCAAGGAATTTCCTTTGTTTATCCTGAGCCAAAGTGGTCCTCTCTCTTGTATTCGTCCCTGAGGTACATACCATAACTCCTCTAATATTGCAGAAGTAAATGGAATTGAAGGAGCTTTTTCTTCAGAACTCCCGTATCACTCTGAATGGAGTTCTTCTTAGGGAACTGGAGGCAAATGAGGGTTTCCTTCTTCAGAAGCCACATCATGGTATAAGACAGTTTCTTCCTTAATGGAGTTCTTTGGTGGTAGGGAGTTAAACTGCACTTTCTTTCTGTGAGTCTACACCGTCCTTTTATTTCTAAGTCTAGCGGTTCATTATGTTTCTGAAGTTATCCTGGGCTATATTTTGAGTTTCCAACTAGACTAAGTCACAGAGTAAAACTCTGCCTCGAAAACAAACAAACAAGCGACAACAAAACCAAATGCAAATGTTTTAATTGCTCAAAAATTAGACACTTTACTCTTGTCATTGCATGCATATAAAAAAAGCTACATAGAACATTTTCTGTAGTCTTTAAAACATGAAAGTGTTTTAAAGAATTCTCACTGTTCACAATATCCTACAATCTGGATTTGCTAGTAATTTAACCACCCATCATCATACAACTTTAAATTCCATACATTTTAAATTTAACTGATACTTTAATATCTTCCTAATATGTAACTATTTGTCTAAAGAATTTCATTAGTATATGAATGCAAGTGCTTGACTGATGTTTTGAACCAATTATCAATATATGATATTGCAACAAACTACATTTAAAATATTTCTAACAAACTCAATGTGATTGTTAATTTAAAAAATCTAATAACTTAATCATATATGTGCTATTTTATCTTTTAAAAGCTCATAAGGCAATGTTAATTTTTGAGTTAATCTATTTTGTGTGTAGCTAAGAGCTTGACTGTCATGGTGTGCATGAGGAGGCCAGTAGACAGCTTAAGGGAGTAGGTTTTCTCCTTCTATCATATAAATCTCTGGGATTGAACTCAGTTTTCAGACTTGGAAACAAATGTCTTTCTCTGCTGGGTCATGCCATTAGCCCCAAAAGGCAAGTTTCACACAAAACTAACACTTAGAAATACTGCCATAAAAATGGGTACCAGTGGACCAAAAGACTATTTGTGTGTTTCAGAAGAGAAGGAAAACATAAAATTGAATGATCTCATTTAATAACGAGGATAAATTTTTAACATTTTCAACATCACAGATCATGCTATTAGATAGTATATGGGAGTATACATATTAAAGTAAATAATACATTTCAAACTGATCATGGGTATAATACATAAATACATACATATATATTACAAAGCTACACTCATTACTCTAACCCTCTAATTAATAAATGCCAAGATTTGCAGCAAATGTAAAATATCACAGAACTTTAACTGTATTTCTCTAAGACACAATGAGAAAGAGCAGAATTGAACAACAGACTTAGGTTTGCAAAAGCTTCCAGGAGTGTAATGACAGATTTAGCAACCAAGGGCAAAGAATAAGCTCGCCAGGGCTATAAAAAGTTGGCTAATATACTCAAGAGCAGAATAAACATAAGAGAAGGGTAAGTCTAATCCAATAATCCCTTGTGCTTCATGGCTTTATGAAAAAAGAAACTGTGTAATTTCAAGAGAGTAATGGAACATGAGCACTTGGGTGTAATTGCCTTCTATGGGAACATATTATGAGGTCACGCTGACAGTCCTTCAAAAAAGTTAAAATGACCCTTTCAAACATTGTGAGAAAAATCGAAAAATAAGTGTATCAAGGCTTAAGTATCTATCTTGAGTGTCTAAGATGATAAAATACATAAATTTACACATCTTTGATTAGTCCTTCTTGTAGTTTAAATCCCAATTCAATTGAGGTGTCTCATTAAAGTAATTCAATTTCACTACATTCAGTGGGAAGCCACACTAATGTGACTTAGGTCAAAGTAATTTTCCCAGTGGCTGCGTATGTCAAGTAACAGAATATTTCAAAAGAAAACTAACAAAAGTGTCATTTTTCAAAAGATGAAAATCAAATGAAGAATGTGTAATATGACCTTACTCTTTTAAACTATTGAGAAAGGACTTAAACTCAGCTAAAGAACCAAATGGAAAACATTATGCTATAACATGTTGAAATAATATGCCTGGAGAAAGCTGTTTGTTCCCCTAAACTCATCAGGAATGAACCAAGGAGCCGTCGCTCACACGTGTGCAAGCCTATAGGCACTTTGGTAGCCTATAACTACTTTCCACACGGTCTCACAAGCTTCTAAGATATTTTCACACAGACATTTACAAAGCATGATTACAATAACACAGTGTGGTTCTTGTATAAATTATTTTCTCTTGGAAACGCCTCTCCCCAAAAATGTATCTACCCATTCCCTTCCATCCAACACACTGGCAGGCTTGCTCTCCTACAAACAATGTGCTTCAGGACATTAACAGAGCAAGCTGTGAGGTGATGCCTGTTTCTCCGGAACCTTAAACACGGGGCCTCCTATGGCAAACATGCACAGAATCGGTTACATCTACAGAGGCCTCTTACCAGGTTCGTACTTGCAGATGTAATTGTGCTTCATGTTGCACCTGTCGTCATTCCACTGGTAAAGGTAGGGACCTCCGAGGCCAGGATTGGCCGTTGGCTGATGATACATGACAACACACTTTTCGCTTCCACATGAAGGTTCATCGGTGTACCAGTTCCTACAAATATAGAACCAAAGGGACACTTAGCAACATGTGCTCTGAGTGTTTGAAGTATCAGGGCTTTTCTTTTGCCCTTCCGACTTCTTTAGGGCATCAGTAAACACTTCAGGGTCCAGTCACAGCTTACCTGAACTGGGAGTTGCTTCCATCAGACCACTGATAGAGATCTGGGCAGGCACCAGAATTTTGGCCATCTCCCCTTCTCAAAAGTCCGATCCAGAAGTCACCATCTGAAATCCCGGTTCCAGGTTTTGTCAGGTTCTGCAACATGCTCTCTATTAACTTCTGTTCAGCCTCATTCTCCAGACTGAGGAGGACACCTCCTTCACTTTCACAAGCCAGGCGCGCTTCCTGGAAGCTCACTCGGCTAGACAGTTCATGGAAGTAGGCCATTTTGTAGCAGGGATGTTTCACGTCAGCAAAACATACCTTTTGACCTAAAACAAACAAACAAGATAGAGATAAACAGGTCTTGAGGTCTTTATTCATAAGTTTGATATTAATTACAATAAAAGGACAATTCATAATAAGAAACACTATCAAGAATTCTTTTCTCCAAGGTATGTCTATGAGTGTAAGAGTGGCATGATAGTTATGGGAGTAAACAACTACCCTCTGATTAGACTTAAGTTCTGCCTCTCCAAGAGGAAAAGCATGCCTGCTATTGCAAACCTTGTCAAGAACTGGAGAGCTCACAAGCCACAGGATGAACAATAGTGCTCTTATTCAGGTGAATGAACACATTTTCAAAGTTTCCCTCTAAATTCTTGTCTTTCTACCCATAGATAAGTGCAACTCTCAAACTGCACAAGGAAAGTTTCTTCGTGCAGTGCATGGTGGTTAGCACAGAAACTCACAACAGAATGTAAAGAATGAGTGACCAAGAAGTGCTCAGTCAGAAATAGAACATCTATAACAGACCCTCACCACCAAGGCTTAAGTACCATCATGGAAATGGTGTAGGAAGAATGTGAGAGCCAAATTTAAGGAGGACCAGAGCAAAGGCATGTGTTAGAGACACAGCAAGATCACTGTACTCATGAATTCACAGCAGGTGAGTTGCCTGCACAAGGTCTGCTCAAGATCAAGCCATTCAGTATTTTAGCACAGCAGGGAGAATCTCATGAGGCCCCACATCTGAGAAACTATGGACAATTGAGTTTCTTGGCGAAGGAGAGTCAGCTTTCTTTAATGGTGATGCTTCTAGCTTCTCAAATATGTTTGAGTAGATAGTCCCACTCACTCCAAGAAGTAGATGGACAGTACTTATTAGAATTAATGAATTACTAATTTAAAAGAGAGGAGACCCTGAAGTTGGAAAAGAATAGGGTGGAGGTGAGTTAAGGAATTTGGCTAAATATGATTTAAAATATATTGTATGATATTCTCAAAGAATTAACAAAAATATTTTATGAGTGCTTTCTCATTCAATAATATTGTAAAGTTTGCTTTACTAGTCTATTACTTTTAGTTATAAAAGTGATGGAACTTGGGAGATGTTGAAGTTTAGATTGCTTGCTGTTCAAACATGAGGACCTGAGTTTTGACTCCCAACACCCACACAAAATGTTTGACATCCTCTTATAGTGTCTTTTTAATTTTGTAGTCTATATGAAAGGTTGTCAGTTGTAGAAGGGGGGAATCATGTTTAAATACTTTGAAAGTACAGAATTTACAGTTTTTCTCTTAATTACAGGCCATAATGCTGAGCAACTATTTTACAAGATACAGCATTCCCCCAACCCCTGAAACTCAGTTTGTGATCGGGAATGACTCTCAAGGCAAGAGCAAACAGAAAGTGGCCAAAGACCATTAACCTCACAACAGATTGTTTTAAGTGGTAAGCATTCAGGATCTTGACAAAAGCTAAAAACATAAATAGTTATTTCAGAAAGGCAAACCAGTCTGCTAACTGGGATCTGAACTTAGGAGCTGCACACTGAAAAAAGTACAAACAACTTAATAAATAGTCTAAACCGAATTTAACAAAAATTAACATATCAATAGAAATGTCCATGGGAAATTAGCTAAAGAGGCTTTAGTAGGGCAAATAAATCTGATATAATCATTGTCAGGAAGCAGTGGAAATCCAAATGCTTAGTTCTAATATAAGTCACATATAAATTTGAAAATTTACTCTTGTTTATTATTAGGTTTTGTGATGCTTTCATTGTTTAAAATAGGTGTTCCTCGTAAGATTCCAATGCTTATTATAAGCCTATATTTTATTATTGTATTTAAGAAGCAAGCTCACATCCTATTTTCATCTGGTACATCCTTTACATATTTCTAAGTTTCCAAATATATCTTAGCTACATTCCCCTGAGTTTTCAAGATTCCAGTTTTCACCCCTAAGACATTTAGCTCTGTATTTCACTCAAGCATTTTTATTTAACACTGTTTTTATTTTTTAAGATTACTTTGGAATATCTTAATGTAAAGAAAAACAGAATAACAAGATGCTTTTGGTGAGTAGCTTGTATTTATATGTAACAAAAGCAGGGCACCTTAAGAGACTGCCTGGGTATAATTTATATGTTAAAATGCACTACTTATAATCTTTGACATATTAAAACATAAGTTGATCTCTAGTTTATACATGGTGAAGGTATACAATATGATTGAAATTTATTCATTTATAAAAGTAACATAGCACTTACAGTAAAATGCATAGAATGCTCTCAATATAATGTAGAAATTCCTAATCCTATTATGTTATATTGCAAAATACATAAGTAATGGTGCCTAAATAAAGAATTGCATTTCAAGTAATTCACAACTAATGCTACATGGGCCTAGGAAAAATTGCCAACCTTGGCACTCTACACCAGGCAATCTTTCCCTTTAGATGGAGTGAGTAGTCCACGATTTCAATAAATGAACAGAGATGATGATGGCTGCAGAAAAGAGAGCTTTTGAGGGGCTGAAGACAGAAGCCTTTTATCAGCTGGAACAGATCTGTTAACCCCAAAGGACATTCGGTGAGTATCCGCTGAGTCTTCATGTTTGAACTCAAGAGCTACTACCAGGTCAGGGAGAGCAAAGCAGTTTCCAAGAAATTATAAGCACACTGCACAATTATTATGGCTCGTATAGAATCAGTTCCTGCTGACAGGGTGAATACCTTTATATATAAGTCTGCTTTACTACTGCTTTCTACCTTACTGTGCACATTTGGCCCAAGCAGTGGCAAAATGAGCAGAAGCTGGAGCTACCGAGCTTGTTGTTGCACTTCAGCTGATCCCATTTGGCTGTGCTCACCCTGGAACTCCAACAACTGGGAAACAAATGGTGCCCCGCTTCCCAAACAAGTTCAGCTAATGCAGATCTTCTGATGTGACTTTTTCAACTTCCAGAAAAGCCAGCCCCCCTAGAAAACAGTCATGATGACCTCCCTCTTCCCCCTGGTTGATGGCACAAAAAGTTTCCATGACTTTTGCTTTTAAACATCATATTTTAATAAAATCTTTCAGAAATATTTTATGGGAGGGCAATTTTTCTGTAAGTCATACAGTGGTTTCTGCTCCACTAAAGTTACATGCATACTGGCTAACTATAAAGAAGTCTCAATTCAGAATCTCAAGTTGAAAATTACGTAGTTTTTGGATTATCTACAAAGACTTTCCACTCCCAATTCTAGAAACATTGATAAAGGAGAAGCTCAACATAGCTTTGTTTACATACCTTTATAAAAATATTCCAGATGTACACCTGGAACTAAATAATCTCCAAATCTAAGAAGTATTTACATTTTCTCAAGTAAATTTGCATAGAATTGTAGAAAGAAATATTCACCCCTCTCAGATTTGTCAGGGACCCACACTGAGTCACAAACCTAAATATGAACTTTTATTTACAGAGGATTTTTAGTAATAGCTATTAAACATTGCTATCATTATCACAACTAATATTCTGCTGTTATTTCCATAAATAAGGGTTTTAGTTTTTCATTGTTATGAAAAATCACAAATGTTGGCAAAGCTTGAAACTGGTTTTGGCGATGATACAAATCCAAGAGTAAACTCATGAAGTTATGACAATTTGTGTCTCCTTCTTGAATAAAATTAATAAGTTGGTTTTTCTTTACTCAAATTATTTATTGCAGAATGCTCTAAAATTGTGAGGCTGTCAAACTTTTCATTATCCCTCTTAATATAATGAATTGTAACCAACATTAAATAATTATTACATATAGATCATGCTGTTCAATAAAACATAGAAGAAATAAATTTCTTTTTTTCAGTTATGACCCACCCTTAATTTAAGAAAATGAAAATACACAAAAGGGACAATATGATAAATCTCAACCAGATTGGATAAACTTAAGATTTATTACTAGAATCAAAAAAAAAAATATATCTTTACCATAATTCTTTCCTATCCCCCACAAAACACACTAAAACATGGGATGGTGTTGAAACATATAAATTGCATGATCTCTGAGAATGAAGCCAATTATCTTGAACTAAGTGAAAGAATGTCATTTATTCTAAGTGTTCTATTTGCAATTCTCAAGAGTATACCAGTTTCTTTAGAATTTTTAATTGAAGTTAAGACAGATTTATTAAAATTAACTTATTTATGCAAGATGAGTTTTATGGTTCACTTAATTGCAGAGTGCTCTACAGCTGACATCCATTCTCTTACACGAAGAAAATCAAATCTGCAGCCATGGGTCACTTCGGGGATGATGGTGGCAGCAGTTTTTCATCTTTATCCCTGTAAGAAACACCACTGGCTTTCTGAGAAGGAAGTGACCTCATAGTCTACATCCTGATATTTGAAATAGATGTAAAGATTATGAATGGAGCCGGGCGGTGGTGGCGCACGCCTTTAATCCCAGCACTTGGGAGGCAGAGTCAGGCGGATCTCTGTGAGTTCGAGACCAGCCTGGTCTACAAGAGCTAGTTCCAGGACAGGCTCCAAAACCACAGAGAAACCCTGTCTCGAAAAAAGATTATGAGTGGAAAATAAAGGTTTGTAATAATATCAGAAAGACAATCAGAAAGATGTACCTTGGGTCCAGCAGAACTATAGGTAATTGGAATAAAAAAAACTTTCATGATCATTTTTGTTTCTTTAAAAACTGACATAAGCTATATGTTTCATAGAACTAATGATAATAATAGTCTGATATTGATTAATAATTTGAAATATGAGACCTCACTTCCTGTAGAATTCACACCATTAGAGGAAGTGGGAAAATTGAATCTGCTGACATAAAGGTTTTTTCTTATCATGTATTCAACTAGGAAAGTTGCCTTTGCCTCTGGAAAACTCAACTCAAGACACAAGGCTTACCAAGCTGCCCCTACCCCTACCCTTTCCATATACACAAGGTACTAATTACATCAATACCTTTCAGCTCTCTAAGCCAATGCATGATACATATTTCCTTTCCCCATATTTAAAATAAAAAAAGGAGGACATAGAGTTTAAAGCTCTGTCCAAGTTCACACAGATCATAGTTGCAAACAGGTTCGGAACCAGGCTCACAGGTTCTGCTGCCCATTTCCATGATGTCTATACTTCCACACGTGTCTCAAGCAATAGGATATTAAAAGGCTTTGTGAATAAAGGGACTGATAAACGTACATGCCATGAATCTATTCTGGGTTAGAGACATTAATCTAATATAGATATTGGTTTGTTATTGACTGCTGGTATAAGAACAGGTTTGTGTATTGAGAACTTGTTTTTGAGTGTGTATTTTTCATGTTGAATAATAGGAGTAGAGTTCATTTCAGAGTACTTATATCTCTGCATATTACATATGTATATATACATACATATGTGTGTATGTATGTACATATATGTGTGTCTGTATGTACATATATATGTATGTGTGTATGATGTCTCATCTGTCCTTTTATTTTCTTAACAGAACAATTAAGGCCTAAACTGAATGTCATCTCAAATACAAAGACTGTCACTAAGATCAGCATATCATCATGGTGTGCTGTGCCATCAGTAGTACATAGAGGCTTTTTTAGAAAGTTCACCTCACAGATGTTTATATGACTGTGCCTGTACGTGAAGATCTAGCACAGAAAAGAAATTAAGAAGTAAAAATTCCTAATGAAGCATCAGCTGTATTTCCCCTTCCAGAGCCCTTTTTAAATTACAGATCCTGTTTTAGCATTAATGTATAGATAGTGCCACCATATAAGAATGATGAGCAGCCACTAAGGAATAATGCCTTGATAAATGGGTAGTTTATTAAATGCCTAGTAATAAGATTAATTTGCTCCCTTCTTGCCCAACAGATACTTAAAGTAATTGCATCTTTGCAACCTGCACTGTCATCATTTTCTGTTTTGATGATGTCATGGGACTTTTCTGTAAGCTAGAATATGCTCTGTAGTTCCACTTGTATCTTTCTTACTATTAAATTACTTTTTAAATATTCTATGTTCTCTCCATGATAAAAAGAGAAATCTGCATGGAATTGGTTCCACTGGCTAGATCTCTCTACAGTGAACTTTTAATTCTCTGCTAAATTATGAACGAAAGGGACTTACAATCAGAGACTCAAAACATCCTGGTAAAAGTGGAGAGTGATTGGTTAATTGTACATTTAGAAACTATGCCTGACTCCATGAAGCACATGAATTGCTGTAAGGAAGTCAGTAGCAGGCCTAATAGCTTTGTTTCTAAAGCTCCATTTCCCTTAGTCTCTAAAGTGGATCTCAGTTGTAGTAGAGTTAAAACTGTACATAGATTTCTGGAGAAATTTGAGGGGTGCCTTGAACATGGTTAATGCCACATTGCAGCACGAGGTCGTTGGGGACTAGTGCTCCAAACTCTTTAAAAAAGAGAAGAAAAAGCAAACATTTCATTAAAATATTTCAAAAGCTTTGAAATAAAATGTCACTTTGTTTTCAAACATATTCTCCCAAACTAGAGTCCTCAATTTTAACCACCTATTTTTATTTTAAACCATAATGAAAAAAAAAATCTCAAAGTTTGTCAGAAGCCAAATGTCATTACCAGCCAGTGAGTTTCTGAACTGAATAATTAAAAGGATGCAACAGATGTTCTTCACTGTTCTTCAGCATGGAGTAAGAAATCACCACACAATTCAGATCCTCAAATTAGTTTCCCATTGCGACCCACAAATTCAGTAAATACACTGATTATTACCACCAGAGTTCTTGATTATTATCATCAGATTATTATCATTGAATATTATAATTATTCTCTGTGTGTCTTTCTGCACAGCCTTGTTACATTGGACACTGTTAAATCTTATGTAGATCAGTTGATGGTGAAGTTGTTAGAAGTGTGTTTATCCTTAAACAATTTTTATCTTAAAATGATGCATTTAAAAGCATTAGAATGTACCTTCTTAAAATTTTGAGACATGAAAAATATATCTGGAGGTTTAGTTTGTCAGTGTCTGTCTTTGGGGCATATGATGGGTAAGAGATTATTTGCTATTACACAAGAATTGTGAATTGTTGTCTTCAAATTTAATAAACAGTCATTGTTTTTATGTGTTCTAAGTATGTTCCAAATAACAGAAAGCAAAGAAGCTGTTCCAATTCTCTTCAGACACTTGAGGACAGACTGGGGCCCTAGTCCCTAGTGGCATCAAATGGTTGCTGCACAATGCATAACAAGTAACAACAGACTGACAGTGGACATGTTAGGAAATATTGCTTCAAAAATAACAGATTCTAGGCTGCTCTCTGCTCAGTCCATCACAGCTAAAATTATTCAAAACCTATGTTTCATAAATCAGTTTATAGATAGACATCAATGTGAGGACAATCAAATTATTCATAAAAAACATAACTAAATAATTGCTCTAATCTCAAGTCAACATCATCATTTACACTAAATCAAATAAATCATGCTCATTTACTCAGAAATATTCCAGATGTCACCCTCAAGATGTCTATGAATTGCTAAAGAAAAGCATAGCCAAAGTTTTAGAATAATTTATGCAGAAGTACAATGAAAATTAAACTCTTCATCAGCAAAGGACTTGAGTTCTGTTTTCTACCCTGAATATCTCCCTTCCCTCTTGGAACTTTAAAGCATATAAGTAAGAATACAACAAAGAAACATTGTTTAAGTCAGTGGGATGCTTCTGTTTGTTTGAAAATGCCATATGTTCAAAGCATAGTCTCTCCTTCATTTATTTGATCGAAAAATTCTTGAAAACAAAGGTAGTGAAATATGTGGTTGGCTCCACCAGATAGATCTTCATGCACTTCTTTATTCTCTGCTAAACTGGGGAGGAAAAGGATCTAAACTCATAGGCTCTGAACATCCTGTGGAGACTAATTGCTTACCTGTACATTTAAGGACTGTATCTGGCTGACATACATGAATTGCTGAGATCAGAGGCAGGCTTAAATAAGCTAGATCCTAAAGAAGTGTTTTCTAAACTCTAAGTTGCTGCCGTCTTGCATCTATCAGTCACACCTACTGGGCAGATGGACAAGCTTTCTGCGGACCACGTTTGCCTTGTATGTGAGAGGCTAACACTTTACCCTTAAAACACTGCTCTCCCGCATTCACCAAACTCGCTGCAACAGCTTGATGAACATATTAAGAGCTTTCTCTATGGGTAACTGTACAGCTGCCATGCGCAGCGCTGTTCACATTCATCTCAGTCCCTGAACACTCTATATACCCTTAGGAGACTTCCCCAAACTAAAGGAGGTGAATTGTTCAATGATTAGACTACAGACGCTGACAAAAACAAACAAAAAAGCAAACAACAACAAAAACAGAGACAAACCTAGGAAGCTTGGTAATTTTGACTTATTTCCCATGTACTGATTTGAGAAACTTAATTATGCATCTGCAAGATGCACAGACCCAAATCCGTTACCAAGTACACCTCAAACTAAACCTCGATCCAACTCTAGTTGACTGTTTCCTGAGTTGTTTAACTAACTAGGAACTAGAAATGTAATGTGCAAAAAGGAAAAGCGAGAGTGCAGTGACTCTCCCCAGTTCTTTGCAGGTCCTCCTGAGAACAAAGGCTGCAAACTCAGACATCTACTAGACTGGTCTCAGAAACCACCCCTATGAGCACCCTGGCTGTACTGGAACCAGACCAACAGGAGGTGGCATTCATACTGCAGCTCTTTAGCTTCCATGTTCTGTCTGCCTAGCCCTACCACACCCCTTTCGCAGGTGTCCAACCCTGCCTGCCTATTATCCACTCCCTGTCTTCCAAAGAAAGTGGGAAACAGTGCCTGAAAGAGACTATGCTGCGCTGCTCCAAGTTAGCTAGAGCTCGCTTCGCAGTCATAGAAGGCGCTTCAAAAACAAAACAAAAAGAACTAAAACTTTCTGTTTTGCGGAGAGAAGGTGAGAGAAAAAGGATAAAATGTTTTTCACCGTCTCTCTGGTCGGTCGTCGTATTCAGTACAGTTTTCCTACTGTCTGAGGAGTTCCCACCCTGTTGCAGATTGCCCCTTGCCGCCCCTGAGTCCCAAATCCCTTGTCTTCCGCTGGGTGGACAGTACCCCTGCCCTGACTCACCGCTGACCACCCGTCGGGCAAAGGCTCCGTGGCCAAAGAGCAACGCAAGTCCCAGCAGCAGTGAGACTATGCGGATCATGGTGGCGAGGCTTCTGCAGCAGGTGTCCAGTGGAGTAAAGGCAGCGTCCTTCCGTCCTCCCGCAGCACAGTCAGTCACTGGAGGCTCTAACCAGCAGCCTCCTCGCTTTCCTGCTGGGTACTACTCCCTCCTTCCCAGCACTGCAGCTAGGATCCCTGTAAGCATCGCCTTCAGCGGGGACCTACAGCCAGGCTGCCCCGTGTGGCACTGGTCTGGAGCGCAGGAGTCTGTGGGCGTGTGTCTGGGGGCAGGGGAGAGCGTTCGGGATTCCTGTGTCTGTCTCTATTGCAAAGGTGAACCAGGATCCCTAACGCAGACCTAAGCAGCCTTCTTAACTTCCCTCTCAGGTCTTTGTGTCCTAAGGGGCTGAGCGGGTGTACCGTGGTCCTCACTCCAGCAGCAGCAACAGCAGCTCTGTGCTGGCTGCAGCGTCTTATATACACACAGAGCCTGGGGTTCCAACCCCTAGCTACTAATCATTTTAACTACTTCATCTCTCCTGCCAAGCGAAGCATCTGGCCCCTCCCCTAAAAACTGGATCCACTTTGAAAAGAGTGCAGTCAGCAGTCCCTCCTCCTCCACTCCCCTGATCCCCACCTCTTTCCCATTTGCCAACAGACTTCAATACTCATTTGTGTAAAATGTGACAGCTTTGCTATTAAACTCTGGCAAAAGTTGGCTCCATTTGGTTTTCTCAAAGATAAATGTCCACGGGGATGCCAAGTTGCAGGGCCTTTCTCTTTTTCTGCAAAATTGCTTGATCATATGTATGGCGAGATGCAGGGGCACTAGCCACTATTTAAGATGGATTGGCAGAAGGGGAGCCAGAACCTGCTCAGTGAATTATATAATGTGGCGGCTTTTCCCCCACCTAGCTTCTGCAAACAGATTATTTCCAAACAGGTTGCTTGACTAAATTGCCACAGAAGGAAATTGAAAAGAATCTTGGAAACAAGTTTTCTCTCAACTGATTTCAAGCTCAGTGTTCACAACTCCAGGGGGAGAAAAAAATCAAGCAAAATAAATATACTGAATTGTTGGGAACTTCATGGATGTAAAATGAATGTATTTCTTTGGATTCTTCTATCAGTGCTATATGGTTTCCATTAGATGTAAGTCTCACTTTAAGGAATATACACCTTTCCAAACCTGATCCCCTCTTCTCTAACAGGTCAATGACTGGTTGCCTCTTTCGTGGAGTCCAGGGAAGTTCATGAGAGTTCTCATAACACACACACACACACATATCTGAATATGAATAAATAGGAAAAGGAACACTGATAATTATAATCAGGTTCTCAAAATAAGGTTCAGTAGAATTAGCATTTTTTCTTATGTTGTTTTTTATCATAATTAATTGATTTTTAAAGCTTTGTTTTTTTCATGCATACACGTGTGTGTGTGTGTGTTTGTGTGTGTGTGTGTGTGTGTGTGTGATTACATATGTGAAGGCTCAAAGTTGCGATCAGGAATCTCCTTAATTTTTTTTCATCTTATTCACTGATGCAGAGTCTCACACTGAAACCCAGATCTTGTCCACATGACCTGTCTCCTTAGCCTGCTTGCTTAGGGGTCCCCATCTCCACCTTCAGAGGCTGGATTATAGGAGAGACATAGCATCCACCTGACGCTTATGTGAGTTTGGGGAATCTTAACTCTTACCCTTCTGCTTAAGTGGCAAGTGCTTTAACTGTTGAGCCATTTCATCAGCACCCTTTATGCTGCTTTAAAACACCAAGATTTGTTAAATCGGATCATTTGCTGTTTCAATGGGCAACACTTTCCTCCTCGGTTTTCATATGAAATAAGGACAGTATCTGTTGGATTTTTTTTTAAAGAACAGTATGTACTACCACAATAAGAACCAGTTTCACAGAATCTCTGCAATTGGGAAATCCTTACCTACTAACTCTGCTATATTAATAAAAACAGAATTAAAAAATAATTATGATGTATATGTATAAGTATATATTGTAAGGTATCACTTTGTTATTCTGTTTATTGACTGTGAATATACTACCTTATTGTAGGGCAATGGGTGTAGTAGGAGCTGTGGGCTGTGTTCCTGCCGCCCCTGGCTAGCTTATGCCCCGAAATAACAACACACAAACTGTATTCTTTTAAACACTGCCTGGCCCATTTCTATTCATGTGTGTAGCACCTTGAGGTGCTCTTACCAGGAAGATTCTAGCCTACGTCCATCCTGGGTCGGAGCTTCATCGCATCTGCCCTGGGGAGCAGCTGCATGGCATCTAAGCTCACTTCCTCTTCCTCCCAGCATTCTGTTCTGTTTACTCCACCCACCTATGTTCTAACCTATGAGGGCCAAGCAGTTTCTTTATTTTTTAACCAATGACCTTCCTCCATCATTTCCCCTTTTTCTGTTTAAACAACAAAAAAGGAAGGCTTTAACTTCCAACTCCTTCTAGTGTCTTTTACCTCATCGCACTCCCAACTTTATTTCCTCTTTATAATGTATTGTTTTGTTATTAATAATGCTCTGAATCCAGCCAGTTCTTTCTCTGTACGGTTGTGAAGTCATCCACTGGAGCGTGAGCAACCTGTAAGTTGGCACATTCGCAAAGGAAATGGGCTTCCTTCCCTCAGTAGCTATCAGCTGTCAATAGCTCCTGTCCCTGGAGTGGGACATTTGAGTCTTTCCTTATCCATGCTGGAATTCTGATTGGCTTCATATTGGACAAGTAACCACACCTGTTGTGGGTTTCTGCACCTATGGAACTCTCAAAGTAACAAAAAATAGATGGTTGTATATGAAGTATACAACAATCAAGTTCAAAGACACAAGTGATGAAAAACCTCTTTGTTATTGTTTAAATGCTGTAAATAAAAAGGAATCCCATGGAAACAGTTGTATTTGAATTATTCTGAGGGTGAACTTTGCAGTGTTTGAAAGATTTTATAAAAAATGTAGCAATATATTAACTACAAAATAAGAGAGGGAAGGAGACAGAGAGAGATTGCAAAGTTGGGGTTGGAAGGGAGGGAGAAAGAGAGGATATAATCTTATTGGCAGAAAATAAACCTAACTCTTTAGATATTATCTTATTCAAATGCCTCTACCTGCTGTTTGGTTTTTACTTTAAGAGAGAGAACGAGTTGCAAAAGTTTTGTTGTTCCCACGGCCAGGTGTTCTTTCTACCTTTGAAACGCTGCTACTCTATTTTACAAATTGTTCTAATTTTAAACATTGCTCCCTGCCAGAATGTTGCATGATGTCTGCACTAATTTTCTAAATGTATGTAGTCTTTGTTTCTAAGAAAAGTAAAGTTAATTTTTAAATACCATTAAATTTATAGAGCTAGTCTCTCTACATTTAATCATTATTAACCCCACGAGCAATTTCTATTATGTGCATTCCTTAAAAAATTAAATTAAATTAAAAATAAAAGTCAAATGGCTTCATACTCAAAGAATCTGGAATATACCAGGATCGATTACTTCTAAACTCTGCAGCTTTCCAAAGCTATTTCCTCAGTCAGGAAAGTCGATTATTTTCATGCCTCCTTCCATTTTCCTTCACCCATTTCTCCACCTTGTTCTCCCTACTTCCCTCTTCTTTCCCTTCATTTCTTTCTTCCTTTCTTTTTCACACTCTTCTTCTAGAAGGACAGTACAAAGTCATAATGAATGAGCACCATCTTACTAGAGTTCCAAACTTACCAATAACTCAAAGTCCTATGGCTGTTTCTGTGGCCCTCTGAGTAGCAAGTCATCACCTCACAAAACACCAGATAAATAGGAAGCCCAAACAAAGCAAAATTAAGCTGAGCACCAGGTTGAGGGAAAGATAACCCAAACAAGAGATTATAAAACTTTAATGAATATTTGAAATCTCTAACTCTTTTTGTAAGAAAAAAATAGGAAAAGGGCAAATGGAAGTGTAATAGCTAAGGACCTAGGAAAGCATAAATTATGTATTTGCAATGTTTCCCGATAATCAATGTGTGCTCACAAATATCAAGCAACTAAAAAGTAATCATTCTGATGCTAACCATAATAGCAAATGAATTGGATCGTCTGGCTTGAACATAAAGTTCAAGGGAAATTTGTGGAGAAAATACAAAGGTATCTGTAGGAAACGTCAATTTGCATATCCTTCTGGATGCACACCTGTCACTTTGCTACAGTTTCAGAATGGGATTTAGTTAAGTAAACAGCTCACATGCCAGCCCATGTGTACATTACAGCACAGCAAAGTGGAAATGTTGGAAATAATAAGGAACGCGCTGTCAGAGAGGTGGATATTCTGCCATCCACACAAATGCTTTCAGAATAAAAAAGAAGAAAAGAATAAAATTAAGTGCATCCCTATTGCCAAAATTTTTATACCAGAAAAGAAGTTACATAAGGGATTGATGCCATAGTATTTACTTATGAAGAGTAGATATAAAATAAAGTAGTCTTGATTTATAATAGCTTTAAAGACCATCAGCGGAATAAGAGTTCATCGTGGATATTTTAGCCAAGTACTTTTCTAATGAGAGGAAATCATTTAACATGATACTAAAATATCTGAAATAACTTTTAAGATTTAAAATATTTATGAAGTTAAATAGTACAACAAAACATACACCAAGTTCTTACCAAACAAGCATAAGTATTGTGGCCTCAGGCTCATCTCCAAAGGGACCATTACTATGAGACTGGAAAAGACTTCTGTGAAGCTGGAGAGATCACTCAGTGGGTGAAAGCACTTTTTATGCAAACATAAAGACTTAGCCCACATCCCCAGGACCCACATAAAAAAAGGTTGGGCATGGCTGAATGTACCTGTTACCTTAGCACTGGGGAGGACAGAGACAAGCAGACCTACAGAGATCTCCAACTGCATAGCAAACCAGCAATAGCTGAAGTTTTATGATCATTTTGGTTCACTCTGTGACCCTGTCTCAAAGACAATAAGGTGACTAAAGAAGAGACCTAATGTCTCTGGCCTCTTCAGACATTCACGTTGGTGTGCAGATACACACGAGAGAGAGAGAGAGAGAGAGAGAGAGAGAGAGAGAGAGAGAGAGAGAGAGAGAGAGAGAGGGAGAGGGAGAGGGAGAGGGAGAGGGAGAGGGAGAGGGAGAGAGAGAACACATTCATCTGGTCACAAATACCATATAGAGTCTGCCTTTAGAAAAGCATTTGAACACATCATTCCCTGTGGCAGGTGCTTGCTAACCTTTTCAAAGAATTAGATGATGCTTAGCAGTCATAGAAATCACCAGGAATAATTCATGTAGATATGATTGTTTGCAATCCCAAGAGTTAACTGGGATTATGCCCAAGTCATTTCCAACTACTCATCATCCTATCTACGTCAAATGCATTGTTTTGTCTAAATTGCATCTTTTTTTTTTCAAAAATACTTAGGGTTTTAATTTCTTACCTTTCCCCCAATGTTAGTATAAATATGATTAGGAGAACAGCACTAAGGAGCTGGAGATACAGCTCAGTTGATAAAACATCTATGGGACAGATAGCAAGTCGTGGTTTGTTTCCTAACCTTTACCAGCTGTGTGGTGAAGCACAACTGTAAACACAGCACTACAGAGATGAAGGCAGGGGAGTCAAATCAAGCTTCAGTCTTTTTAAAGATCTCTTTATTTTTGTTTTATTTCTGTATGAGTGCCTGTATGTATTTATATGTAGATATGCATGCCAAGTTTCCGAAGGACAGAGAGATCATAGTATTCCCTGAAATGGGAGTTATAGGAAGTTGTAAGTTGCCATGATGTGTTTTTGGAATGGAACCTAATTTGTTTGCAAGAGAAGCAAGTGCTCTTTTCTTCTGAGACATATTTCCAACCCCCTCCGGCCATACACACACACACACACACACACACACACAATTTAAAGTCCTTTTCATTTTTGTAGTATTTATAATTGTGTAGATTATATTATATTAGATAGAGAATTTCTCTGTCCTTCGTTCAAGCCTTCTAAAATCTAAATCTCTTTATCTTTCTATCTGTATATACATTGTCTGCTTGTATAAATTAGCCAATATGACCATCTGGCCACATTTCACTGTGTTTTTCTTAACCTGCCATTGTAAAATTTTCCTACACTTGCAGTATCTGTTTCACTTGTTCTACCAACCCCAAACACCAGCCTTTCTTTCCACAACAAAATAAAACATCTCAAACCAGACTCTTTCCTTCCTTAAGTGGAAAACTCCCAGCTCGCCAGTCCTTAAATTAATCCTAGAAGGTGTAACTCCATCAACTATCTGCATACATATGTTTTATCTTCTTATCTAATGGGTAAAATGAACCAAAGTGTAGACTATGACAAACAAACTAGTATTACTGTATTTACTGAAGTTTCTTCTCAGAGCTTCCAGAGGAATCCTTGTTCTCTTCCTTCTTGTCTTCTACTATCATGTGTTAGTTACTCAACCAGTACCCAGACATCATTAAGCACATAGGACACCTCTGGGCTTCAAAGAGAAAGAGGTGGACAATATTGTTTCTGGTTCTCCTTTCCACTGTGTTGCCTTTGTTATCAAAGTACTGGAACAATGTTCCGAACAACACTGAGTTCACAAGTAAATGAAAGCAGAGCCTTCAAATGAAAGCAGCATATATGCATTTTCACATGGAGTAGTTTAACTTTCTTATTAAATGTTTTTATTGATTTTTATTGAGCTCTACATTTTTCTCTGCTCCCCTCCCTGCCTCTCCCCTCCCCCATTAATGCTCCCAAAGTCTTCATGCTCCCAATTTACTCAGGCGATCTTGTCTTTTTCTACTCCCCATGTAGATTAGATCTATGTAAGTCTCTCTTAGTGTTCTCATTGTTGTCTAAGTTCTCTGGGATTGGTTTTCTTTGATTTATGTTTAAAAACCACCTATGAGTGAGTTACATGTGAAAATTGTCTTTCTGTGTCTGGGTTACCTCACTCAAAATGAGGTTTTCTAGTTCCATCTATTTTCCTGCAAAATTTAAGATGTCGTTATTTTTTCTGCTATGTAGTACTCCATTGTGTAAATGTGCCACATTTTCCTTATCCATTCTTCAGTCAAGGGTTGTTTCCAGGTTCTGACTATGCCAAACAAAGCTGCTATGAACATAGTTGAACACATGTCCTTGTGGCACAATTGAGCATCCTTTGGAGATATACCCAAAAGTGGTATTATTGGATCTTGAGGAAAGTTGTTTCCTAATTTTCTGAGAAATCAAAGTTAAAAATAATAAACTGTGTGGCCTTCCATTAAAGAGCAGTCCACTTAGCAGGCTACATTCTTAGATAGAAACTGTCTCTTACTCTCAGTAGCTACCAATTGCCAATAGTCCAACAACTAGGGGTCAGACTTTGTGTCCAACTGCTTTCTCCATGCAGAGATCTTGTTTGAGCTTGAATAGGTCTTATGAATGCTGTCACAGCCATTGTGAGTTTGTAGTAGGAGCTGCGGGCCTACTTTTCGTCCTGCCCGGCTCCTGCATGGCTAGCTTTCCACCAGAAATAATTACACGGAAACTGTATTCTTTCAAACACTGCTTGGCCCATTTCTGTTCATGTGTGTAGCACCCCAAGGTGTGCTTACCGGGAAGATTCTAGCCTACGTCCATCCTGGGTCGGAGCTTTATTGCATCTGCCGGGGAGAGGGGAGCATGGCGTCTGCTCCAGAGAGCAGAGCTGTCGAGTCTGAGCTCACTTCCTTTTCCTCCCAGCATTCTGTTCTATTTACTCCACCCACCTATGTTTTAACCTATAAGGGCCAAGCAGTTTCTTTATTACTTAACCAATGAAATCAACAGATTGATATATGACACTCCCACATCATGAGTTCACATATTCAACTGTGCAGAAGACAATGCTTTTTTGTACAAATCTGTATTAGTTGCTTTTCTATGGCTGTGAGAAAAAAAGACCCTGACCAGGGCATCTTAAAGAAAGAAAGGTTTATTGTAGGCAGTGACTCCATGTTATTCTCATCTGCCCAGACCCAAAATAATCGACAAAACTATACTAATTAAGACACCACTTGGCCTATTAGCTTGGGTTTCTTATTAACTAACTCTTACACCTTAAATTAACCCATTTCTATTATTTTGTATTTTACCATGGTTACCAGTAAGGTGCTGGGGCATCTGTCTCCTTTGGCAGCAAGGAGGCATCTCTTTGACTCCGCTTACTCTCTCACTACATCTCTGTTTGAGTTTTCCAACTGGCTTCACTCTGTTAAGCCATTGGCTGAAAGCAGCTTCTTTATTAACTAGTGGTAATATAACATATTCACAGCATATACAGGTGAATCCCACAGTTCATCTTGAACTCACAGTTCCATAGGGATAAGAGCTTATTACCATCAGAGCAGGTAGGTGTGGCAGCAAGTACCTGACATGGAGAGAGTTCACACCTCAAACAGCAAGCAAGAAACAGTGACCACCCAGAGGGATGCAAGTCCATACACTCTCAAAGACCGCCTCTAGTGACTTAATTCCACCAAGGCCACACCTTCTATAACTCTTCAAACAGAGCCACCAACTGGGCACAAAGTATTCAAATGCCAGAGACTGTGGAACATATTTCATCTGAACCACCACATCATCCAATGCCTATGGCTATCAAATTCTTTCAGACCTCTCTTTCTCAATGGTGAGACTGAATATTCCATAGTCCCTTATTTTCTGCACCTTAGCCATTTGTGAGTCTGTGTTACATTCATATGCAGCAAATAGAAGCTTCTCTTGTGAGAGTGGAGAGATGTATTGATCTATGGGTGCAAAGATGAGTTATTAGGAGTCATTTTAATATTATGTCCACTTAGCAGAATAATATTAGTTGGTCCTCCCATAGAGTTAATGAACTATCTAAATATGTTTTTGGTCTGATAATTGAGCAAAGTATTTTAAGTTTCATATTGTAGAACAGGATATAAATTCAGAAACATTTGGTTATTTTTTTTAAAAAAAGACACTATGCTTTGGGTAGGATAAAAGAGATGGAAAGAGTTTGGGGGAACACATATAATCAAAATATGTGGTATGAAATTCTCAAATAACTAATAAAAACAGATTAAAAATAAATCATAGTATTAGGCATGCTCACACGGAGGATCTCAAATCCAATCAAAAGATTGTTTGGTTACCCTCACAAGCAGTTTCACTACTATTGCACAAATGAGAACATCCTGTCTTCCAGGACCATGTAGTTGAATGCAGGCTCCATCCCTGGGTAAAACCATTGATGTATTGTCTCTCCTAACAGCATAGCAACTTCCATCACTATAAAACTATAGCACCTTTGCAAGTAGTTTCATGGTCAAATCGAGATTGGTTTCTCTGTGTCCTGAGCCAGAATGTGTGCTGTCTATAGCAATAGAAACTTGCCATCTGACCATGCCAAAGATCAATAACAATAGCCTGTATTATTTTAGATGCCTTTTGTATTTCTGAGATAAATAACTCAAAGGGGTAACCCATACCTTGAACTAAGATGTTTAGTTAATGAGCAATTTCTTCTGGAGGCAACATTGTTCATTAATACAGGGTACCTCTTTTAAAATGTATTCTTTTATTTTCAATTAGCTTCAAGATTTGTGAATTTTCATAATGTTTCCTTCATACATTTTTAGTTTGGTTGACACTCCCCTATTCCTGCTTCTCCCCCATATCCCTGCTCCTAGTTAATATTTAGCCCCTAGCATTACCTGCCTTTTCTATATCTTATATGTTTTGCTATTCCTTCATTGTATACTACTTGAGTTGTGAGATCGTCAATTTCTATTCAGCTTTTTTTATATACAATTCATTTTGGTTAATCTTTCCTATACCTCATCTGTAGAGGTTTGAAAGAAAATGCTCCCCAAAGGGAATGGCACTGTTAGGATGTGTGGGCTTTTTGGGATTGATGTGGTCTTGTTGGAGGAAGTGTGGGGGTGGTGTTTGATGTCTTTTATACTCAAGCTACTCCCAGTGGCACAGCCTACTTCCTGTCACCTGCATATCAACACGTATCAGCTCCCTCTCTAACAGCACGCCTGCCTGCACACTTCCATGCTGACAATGGACTAAACATGTGAAACTGGAGGCAAACCACCCCAATTTAATGCTTTCCTTGATAAGATTGTCATATGCGGAGGCTGAAAAATGTGAGCTTATTTCCATTTTGTCTGAAGTTCAGAGAGTTTCAGCTTGCTCAAAGTTGTTGCATTCCACCTTGACCAAAGGTCACAGAGTTGGAATTTACCTTTATTTCTTCAAGGTTATTGTCAGTTTCTACCTCAAAGACAGGTCCCACCTAGATTAAGGTCAGAGAGTTCTACTCTCTCAACATTATTGTCAACAGGTGTGGCTAATATCCAGGTCTTGTATTTCAGGAACAGAGAAGTAGATCTGTTTCTACCCCAAACAGAAATCTAAGGATCCAACTAAGTTCCTACTCCCTTAAGGAGATAACAGTGGATTCTACCCAGGGTGTGGTTTGCCTACAGAATGTTTTGGTCTAGGGTGTGAGTGTAACTTGTCTTTTTCTAGCAACAAAATGTTTAACTAAGAATGTGGTCTGCAACCTTCAACTGGTATGTTCACTTCATTTCCCTGTATCATGTTAATGCATATGGAAATTAAATGCGGGTGATTTCAGTATTCACTGGAATGCCCTCCTTATATTATCCTGTGTTTTATTATTTTCATTGTGTCTTCATACATTTTACTAATTTTTCTAATCCCCTTGCTCCTACCCTGGTAAGTGGTATGTTTGTTGAACCTGGTCTCCAACAATCATGGTCATGGTATCTTTGCACAGCAATAGAAACCCTAACTAAGACATCATCTTTTCCCCTTCCCATCACTCGACTATCTCCATGAACCTTTCTATTCTCCTACCATAACCTACTACTATCTCTCATTCCTTCAGGAATTCCCCATCCCAAAGGCCTGATTCCAGCTTCTGGGATTCCATGTGCATTCCAGATTAAAGACACAACACAAAACATTTAAAGTTACAAACCACAGATGAGATAAAATATGCAGCAGGACCTTACTGGAGAAACCACTTTAAAGATAAGACTGCTCTATACAGTGAGACACTATCAGAAAGAGAAAGAGGGAGAGAGAAGAAAAAAGTTGTGTATGATAAGATTTATATAAATTTGAAAAACATTGGCCTCAATACTGTTGTCATTTATAAAAGTAATTTCCCTGTGCTCCAGCCCTGGAGTGCCTCACCAACTCTGGAGCTGAGTTACTGGAGCATACTACAGAGTGAATAGGCCATTTTACTATATAGAAACATAAGATTTATCTTTCCAGCAGAATAGAGAACCACAAAGGTAGTGGCTATACCGCTTACCCATCTGTGGCACTGGGTAGAGCAAAGTGGGATCTACACTGTGTGGAGCAGAGTTGAACTTAGTTTACCAGGACACCTAATCAAGGACTTTGGAAAGTACTACAGAACAGAGAAGAGTAAATCTGATGACACATGATGAAACTAAGGGGATCAAAAGGGAGAATACTTGCCCAACTTTATCTAAGTTATTCTACCAAATGATGATGAGACAAAAGCACAATATTTTCTTTTTTGGATATTAAAAAAAATCCTGAACTCATCAAACAAACAGCCTACTGAGACAATGTTTTGTGATTTGGAACCAATTTTATACTTTGAAGAAGAGAATGGAGAGACAGAGACAGACAAAAAGAGAGAGATTAAAAACTAATAAAGCCTTCAAATTCACGAAAAAGATAGTCTAAATAGACCCACAGACTTAAAATAATAAAAGATTAGCTATAGAACTACCACCTTGATAGTCAATGAGCTAGTGCAAGACTACTTCTCGACCATTTCTGGAAAGTCTTGAGTATTCAGTGGAAGGTCTAGCTGGAGAAGAGATGCATTTAAATTAAGTCAAATGGAAGCACTGTGTGCCAAATCACGAAGTTAGCATACAATTGATGGCTAGCAGCCATCGAAGCAATTTCTGCTGAGTAGGATATAAAATGAAATGGGTTACTGCAGGTCACTCTTCAAGCAGTTTCATTTTGTGATGTTGGATCCAAAACATTGAGCACTTTAGTAGGCTGGCAAGGAGTGCAGCAGTCATTTACCTTGTGAGAAATCTTTATTAAAAGTATGACTACTTTATTATAACACAGATTATGATATTTTTAAACTTAAAAGCTGAGTCATTTTTTTTTCAAAATTAAGCTACAGGATATGCCTTTCTCCCAGCCAGAAAACCTTTGATATATAGTATGTCCTGTCTTAAGGATGTGTGAGGGCAATGGTGGCCTAGAACTTGTGAGAGTAACCAACCAATGTCTGATTTGACTTAAGGCCCACTCCATGAGAAGGAACCCATGCCCAACATTGTTGGGCTGACCACGGACTACAGACTAGATATCTGAGAGACCTAGAGTAAAACCAAATATTACTGCTATAAAAAAAGTAAAAATAAAATTAAAATGACTTCTAATAACCATAGCCAGACATTACACAGATAGACAGACCTTGGAATACAAAGCTCTAAATGGGATGTCTCCATCACATTCCTCCATTCAGGGCTCAGTGGACCCTGAGGAAGAAGAAGGCAGTAAGTATAAGAGCCACAGGTGATGGAAGATACGAGAAGAACAAGGCCCTCTGAAATAATTCAGCAAGGTTCATATGAACTCACAGAGAATGAAGCAGTAAGGACAGAATCTACACATGTCTGGACCAAGACCTCTGCATATATATTATAGCTATTAGTTATTATTTTATGGGACTCCTAAGTGTGTGACTGAGTAGGTTTATGATTCTTGTGCCTGCTTTTGGAGCTCGTTTCCTTCTGTTAGGTCACCTTGTCCAGCCTTGTGGTGATGTTTTCCATTTTATCTTTTATTGTATTTTGTAATGTTTGATTGTTTTCTCCTAGAAACCTGGTTCTTTCTAACGAAAGACAGAAAAAAGTATTAGAATTGAGATCAAAAGTATTGTTAGCATTTCAAATATATGTTACATAGTGAATAGTTGTGAGTTTCTTTAGGCCCCAATTCAGTGACCCCAATTAGTAAGTGCCTATATTAACCCCTGGTTAATAGCAAGAATAGCATACATGCAACTAATTTGGCCTATTCCATGGGAGAATCCATGCTTTAAATTATAAGTATGCTTAATACCACACGACAAGGGGGCCATATGCCACAGGAAAAAAACAATACTGTTGTTTAAGCACATTGACATTGCATCAAATTGTCTTCCAGATATCTGTGTTTATACCAATAGACAAAATATCCTCTCAAAGTTAATCAAATAAACTTCTCTTTGAAGTATGTTGCAGTGAATGTAAAATCCCAATGGCTGATCAGGATGTTGAGAATAAGTGACAGCTGATGGCTAGCCTTAAATAAGACATTCCTGTCATACTCTCAAAGGATCATGAAGCATTGCAGAAGAAAGAAGTGTCATGGCAAATGTAAGAGGAGGGAGATGAGAAAAGAGCTGCAAAACGACATCCTCTAAGCATGACACGATTATTGCAGTCAGGAAGTCACAGAAGCTTCGGTTATTACATTGCATCTACATAAGAGACTGATACTGTCAAATATCAGACATGGGCAGGGAAAGATCTCCACAGCTACTGTTTATTATAGATTCTGGAAGACTGGGTTACTCTCTTCAGCTGTACACCCACTGCTGAGTCTACCAACCTCCAATTGGTAGATTCAAACTCCTGGTCACACAGATGGCCCTGGTTAAACTCAGAGAGTCCCCAAACACTCATGGGCAGAAATATGAGAAAGAGTATTCTAGGAAAGGCAGAAAACAGACAGAAGTAGGAGGAAATTAAGAGATGCTGGAGATGAGAGTAAAGGGTATACCTGATATTCATGTATGAAATTCTTAAAGAACAAACTTAAATAATAAAAAATAAAACTTGGAAGAAATAGAAAGATACTTTGATATGAAGGAGAAAATAGAAGAAATTAAGAGGAAAGCTTTAATTGGGGAGGAACGAGGGAGGTCAATACATAAGAAAAGGTGAAGGGAGGGATGAAGGTGAGGAGGGAGAGAAGGAGAAAGAAGTGATAAATAGCATGAAGGATGATTGAAAAAGCCTTAGGAAATCATATTATCTTATATGTACCTAAAATGAAATAACACA
Source organism: Chionomys nivalis (assembly GCF_950005125.1). NCBI lineage: Eukaryota > Metazoa > Chordata > Mammalia > Rodentia > Cricetidae > Chionomys > Chionomys nivalis. Next base: position 19,074,032 of record NC_080088.1, read on the forward strand.
TATATTAATGTATATAATGTACTATACATATAGACATATACACACACATATATAATGAAATCATGACAATTTTACCATCTTGGGCTGACAATGCTACCATACAGAGCTATGGACCATCTAACAAAACCTCAACACCAGGCATAAGAAACCTTTCAAGTTTTTGGTCAGGGGAGTCCAAGAGATTCCCAAAACAATATAGTCTGTTGCTATTTCCCCTGATTATCATACAGAGGTGGAAGTAAGCCCCTGATACAAAATATACCATATAATTTGAGCACAGGGTTGATTTGCTCTTAACTGGAATCTGATCAGAAAGCCTTCTTCTTGAGAACCAACTTTCATAGTATCAGGTGCTATGTAAGCTGTCAAAGGAGAAAGGCATTCTACCCATCTAAGATGTCTATGAATCACAGTGAATAGCACAGCAATGTATTCCTAAAGCTGTGACAGTAAGTAGTACTCATGTCTTTGTGGTAACCAAAGCTGTCTAATTTGATTTAAGGCTTAACAGGAGGAAAACCATGTCTGGCACTAGACACCAAAATAACTACCTGGGCCTATGTAGGTCATGGACCTCAGAGGAGAACCTACTACTGCCAATTTAACTAAATCAGCATCATTCCTATATGCATTCTAAATATTTGTCTTAGGGTTACAATTGCTGTGACAGAACACCATGATAAAAAGAAACTTGGGGAAGAAGGGGGTTATTTCACCCACAGTTCCATATAACAGTTCATCATCAAAAACAGTGGAGACTGGAACTCACACAGGACAGAAACCTGAAGGCAGGAGCTGATGCAGAGGCCATGGAGGAATGCTGCTTCTTCTACATGACTTGCTCGGCCTGCCTTCTTATAGACCCCAGGACCACCAGTCCAGGCATGGCAACACCCATGGTGGACCGGACCCTCTCCCATCAATTGTTAATTAAGAAAATGCCTTACATCTGGATCGTACAGAGATATTTTCTCATTTGAGGCTTTCTCTGGTTTGTGTCAAGTTGACATAAAACTATCCAGTATAATATTTAACCTTATTATAAGGCTATCCTTATAATATCCTTAGGATATTATATCCTATACCCACAAATAGGTGTAATTCTCATCCCCATCAAAGAACCAAGACGTGCATCTGGTAAAATAATGAAATTAACTGATGTTGATCTGCAAAGCCTCAAAGGATCCACCAGTGGCTCAGTTCCTAAAACTAAGGCTCAGAAAACATCATGGAGGAGGCAGAAAGTGTGTATAAACCAGAGGACCATAAAGTCTATCGTGAGACGGCATCTGCTAGACATGACAGGGAGGTTATGCCCATGATGCCTTAACATTACAGCTACCTAAAAAAATATCTGAATAACAATGACACCAGTAGGTATGCTGTCATGCAAAGGAGAAATGTCATGAGTGCTATGAGACGGCATGAGTGGAACTTTAGAGTGTTCAAGGAGTCCCACAGCAGATGAGAGACAGACCTCCCTTGTAGGAGAGTTTTATTGGAAGAAAGGGAGCAAAGAAAGAAGGTGAGCACATATTGGCCTCATGGGAGAGAGAGAGAGAGAGACAGAGAGACAGAGAGACAGAGAGAGACAGAGACAGAGATAGAGACAGAGAGACAGACAGAGACAGACAGAGAGAGGCAGAGAGACAGAAAGACATGAGGCAGAAAGACCTGCTTGCCCCTTCACAGGAGTGGTGGGGATGAGCAGGAATGGACCGAACTTGTCTCATAGAGAGGGACATGGCACATGCACTCAGACTACATAATGATGTAGCAGCCATAGGACCCTGGGCTGGCCAGGATACTGCCTGAGTGCATCCGGTCAGGTGACAGGGGGCAGGCCAGTATAATGCTTGTCCCAAACAAAACATCGTAAGTGACTAATGACTGTTGAGAAAGAGAAAATTAGTCTTCACCAGGAAGAGACAATGTAATTAGGTATAGAATATGAAGTCGTCATCCCTGAAATCACATGTATACAAGCAACACTAAATGAATACAGTAAGCTTCTTCTTTCTTTTCTTTTTTTTTTGTGTGTGTTGGTATATGTGTGTTATAATTTTTTAAAAAAGACTATGAATTTAAATTTGAGTGGGAGTGGGGGAGCATGGGAACAGTTGTAAGAAGGACTTATGAGAGCGATTTTAAAGGAAAGAAGGGAAAGAGCGAAATAGTGTAATTATATTTTAATTTAAAAATATTCTAGGAAAAAGAATTTTTGAGAGAAAGAGAAAAACCTTCATTGAATCAGCTTTCTAACAATGGAACGAATAGAGAAAATTAATACTTGTGGTCTATAAAACAAAGGGATTGTAGATTGTTTGATAATCATGATTTTTATTCTTTCCAAATCATCACTGGAAAAGACTAAGCTTCCGTCCCACTAGTACTAGGCTTCATAATGTTGTTTGCTTCAGCCAATAAAATGGAATAGGAAGCAACACAGGCCTACTCATAGCAAACTGTAAATACACTTCACTGTTTTAGTTTGACTCTCTCCTTTAGCACAAACAATGTTTGCTAGTGAGTGTTTGTTCAGAGAAGATCTCCAAATGAAAGCTAAGTTGAATGCACCTGACAGGCATAGATCCAGATGCAGACATGTAAAGAGGAAATAAAGACTTTCATATGTAAGCTACTGTGATGTGGGATTCCGCTCTGTATGCTGTGAATATGTTGTATTACCGTTGGTTAATAAAGAAGCTGCTATCGGTCAATGGCTTAACAGAGTAAAGCCAGGCAGAAAATCTGAACAGAAATGTAAAGAGAGAGAAAGTGGAGTCAAGGAGATGACCTGTAACTTCTGAATGAGAAAGATGCAATCCACCAGCCAAAACCTTACCAATAAACCACGAGTCTCATGGTAAAATATAAAATAGTAGAATTGGATTAATTTAAGATGTAAGAGCTTAAGGACCTTGGTCTTCCCGCAGGGCAGGGAATTTGGACTGCTCTTCAGTATCGAGAGGGAGGGGGAATGGAGTGGGGGGAGGAGAAGAGGAGTGGGGATAGGGGGAGGGAAGTGGGGGGAGGGCAATATTTGGGAGGAGGGGAGGGAAATGGGAAATGGGGAGCAGGTGGAAATTTTAATTAAAAAAGAATAAAAATAAATAAATAAGTAAAAAAAAAAAGATGTAAGAGCTGGGCAGCTGGGAAACAAACAAGCAGCCTCCACCTACACTATTGAAATAATGCAGTGATTTCTTACTTTAAATTATTTTAGATAACTCTCATAAATACACAATTCTACAAGTATCAGATTAGCAATTTACAATTGTATGAAGGCAAAAGTAAGATTTCTCCTGATAGTTCCTCTTTCAACCTTCTCCTCTTTTTATGTATTTTATATACTCTAATGTAGGGCAAAGATATATTAGTGTTAATGACCTAATTTTCTTTAACCAAACATTCTTATTATGCATACAGTACTACAGGAGATTCAGAAATATCAAGTTCAGGACTTTAATATGACTTTTCCTCAAATATACTTTCTGTAATTTTAATCTGCAGGGCTTGTTATATGGTAAATGAGAATGGCGTGGAGAAAAGGCACATGGAATTTTTTTTGTATCTGTTGTGCTAAAGCCAAAAAGCATCCACGGTACTTGTGATTGCATTTGGTAATGGCCACATTCAGTAATTATTACTCTTCATATGTGCCACCTCATTATAAATAATACTTTAGTTGAAATTGAGTTTTTTATTTTAACAATAATTCTCTAAGTCTTATTAATCAAACCAAAATGAGAATCAGCAACAGATCAACTCTTTCAAATGACAGAAGAAAGTTCATGTGGTTAATAGGGCATTAAGATTTAAGAGATGTCTTCTGGCTGCTCACAGAAGTGGCAAGAGGATTGGGATGGCCCATGGGTACCTTTGCATGGTAGAGCAGACACTAGGGGATTAAAATCACAGCTGAGACACTTGGATACTTGTGTGACAAACCCCTGATGCACACAGTAAAGCTAGCATTCCTGGGTACCACAAATGTGAAACTAATGATGCATCCCATGGTACAGCTGTAAGATAAAGCCATCTGTTGGCTACTCATCCGCTATTTTGTTCCTTGCAGGTGTGTATTAAGGAATGATAGAAGAAAGAGAAGAAGAAGGAGAAGTGAGAAAGAAATTAAAAAAAAAAGAACATGAGAAAAGAACAATGCTCCAATGGCATGCCGACACACATAATGGCATAATGACTGGCCATCTAGAAATTTGAAACTTCATTCTCCATGTTATCCTGTTTTATGCCATCCACATTCTCAAGTGTGAAATACTAAAATTTCAAAATTTTAAGCCACAGACAAGAGCAAAATCTACTAAATCATTTAAATTATTAATGTAAAATATTGATACAGGATATAAGAAAACTAGCAATAGTTTACTAACATACTGAAAAAATGTTATTTATACACAGAAGTGATTAATTTGGCTCATCAAATTAAAAGATGAAAATCTGAAAACACAGTGTTGTCCAACAATACTCAAGTTATTCTCAGTAGTTATGTAATAGCAAGTCTCATAACAGTGATGTTAACACACAAGACTTACTCTCCTGGAAAACGAGGCATTTGTCTGCTTCTATAATAATGAACCACACCATTCAGATACTGTCAGTGTCTTCTGTTTTGCCCATATAGCTCCAAATTAAAAAAGAAAAAAAAACCTGGAGATTTGAAATTCTTCCAGTTTATTTAGCTTGCACAATTGTATTAGTTACTGTGCTGTTGTTGTGATAAGATATTACCCAATGTAACTCATAGGAAAAAAAAAGATTTATTCCAAAAAATTAGAATCTGTAAAATAGTGGGGACAGCATGGTGGCAAGTGGCAGGCTCACTGAACTGCAAGCAGGAGTGTGGAAGTGTACACTGGACGCAAGCAAGGCTTTTCACTCTCAAAGCCTGACCCTATTAATGTACCTCCCCCAAATGGCCTCACCTCCTCCCAAACAGCATCACCAACTGCATGCCAAGTATTCAGCAGCAACGTTTATGGAGATATTTCTCATTCAAATCACTAATTATTATTAGAAGGAGTAAATAGTATTTCACAGATTACTATAATTGATAAAGCATTCTGTTCATTATTTCATCAAGTATCTAGTATTCAGTACTATCATTTGCATTCAACCTACAAGATGGCTGAGAAATCGGCAAATAATTTGCCCATCTCCCCAGTCCATCAGATGACTGGCAATGAGAAGCCAAGTCTGAATTAAAGTTTTCTAAATCCAAATGGATTTAGAAATTTTTACTGTGTTAAGGATTTTAGTTGCAATTAAATCCATAATCTCTGCCTTCCTTGCGTGCATTACATCAAGAGAACAAAAGGTAAATAGTCAATGTATGTTATAAAATTTTAAAGTAAAACAGTGAGATGTTAAACAAAATAACAGAATTAAGGTACATAATCACTTCATCTGCTCTCTTACTGACTGAGCACACTTATGTCTATAAAGTAAGAATCATAGTTGATAAGCAATTGCCCTTGAAAGTCCGAATAAACAAACACTCTAAAAATATACTCAAAATGAACTAAAGGGCTAACTATTTTTTCAAGAATTATTATATTTTTTGAATTATAATTTTTGCTAATATAATTCATCTTTAACTCAAATAAATACATCATCTCATAATGATAGAATACTTAAAATTTCAACAGTAATGACAACAGCTACTTTATATTATACCACAAATCATAAAGGACATGAGAATGCATATATAAATGTTTAGTCTAGTAGAAAGTCTGCATTATCTTGAAGGAACAGACTGTACTCCTTTTTTTTAAATTTTTTATTAAAGATTTCTGCCTTCTCCCCGCCACCACCTCCTATTTCCCTCCCCCTCCCCCATCAAGTCCCCCTCCCTCATCATCCCTAAGAGTAATCTGGGTTCCCTGCCCTGTGGGAAGTCCAAGGACCACCCACCTCCATCCAGGTCTAGTAAGGTGAGCATCCAAACTGCCTAGGCTCCCACAAAGCCAGTACGTGCAGTAGGATCAAAAACCCATTGCCATTGTTCTTGAGTTCTCAGTAGTCCTCATTGTCCATTATGTTCAGCAAGTCTGGTTTTATCCCATGCTTTTTCAGACCCAGGCCAGCTGGCCTTGGTGAGTTCCTGATAGAACATCCACATTGTCTCAGACTGTACTCCTAAACAAGTTTTCTTTCTGCCTCTCTTTTCCTATCCTTGAGATTGTAATTTTATTACAACATTTCTTCCTTCCCTTTCTTCCACCTAAAACCTTCTACATGCTCTTTTTCAGTCTCCTGTAAATTCATGGCTTCCCTTTTCTCAATTGTTAAAATATGACATGTACACTAAAACTCATAAATTAAAAGTGATTTCATAAATTTATTGTGCCAAGTGAATAAATACGTATAACCAACAAATAAAGTAATACATTTAATATCCTCAAAGCCATTCTCACATGGAGATAGATGATAAATCAATGGACTGTTAAGAAAGGCCTTACCTCTCTGTGGAGTGGATGGAATGGAGGGTGGGATGAGGGCGTTGGGCGAGCAGGAGAAGGGAGGGAGGGGGAACTGGGGCTAGTATGTAAAATGAAAAAAATTTAAAAAAAGAAAAAGGAAAAGAAAGAAATGATTTATTAAACTCTTGAAAATATTGTTTCTAACATTTTGTTCTCTGAATATGCCTTTATATCATAGCAGCTTTCATAACTAATGCTATAAAACAGTTCATGTTTGAAGTAAGAAGTTGTAAAAGTAGACATATACAGGAAAAAAATTTCAACTGTGTGACTGTATGATGTGAGATTTCCCTCTATATGCTGTTAATACCATTTGTTAATAAAGAATCTGTCCTAGGCCTGTGATAGGGTAGAGTAGAGCTAGGTGAGGAAAACTATACTGAATGCTGTGAGAAACAAGGCAGAGTAAGGGAGAAGCCATGGAGTCACGCCAGAAACAGACACATGGGAACCTTGCCAGTAGGCCACAAGCCTCGTGGTAAAATAGAAAATAATGGGAATGGGTTAAATTAAGATGTAAAAACTAGCTAATAAGAAGTTAGAGCTAATAGGCCAAGAGCTATTAGGCTAAACAGTGATTTAATTAATACAGTTTGTGTGTGGTTATTTCAGGAGTCTGAGCGGCCAGGAAGCAAACATGTGGCCTCCTACTACAACTGTATAGTCATTGAACATTTGTATGCTGACATTTCTCCACACGTATTTACAATTGTTGAGATGGTAAATTCACCATACAGAAGGAATGTATCTTGTTCAGCTTGCAAGGGTCTGACACCCTCCAACTTTTTCACACTACTTCTCCAACATAAGTAGTAATAAGAATGCTGCCCCATTTGGACACTGGCAACTGATCACGGTATGAACCACTTTCCATTTTCTGGGCTCAGTGTTCCTTTCCACTGCCTTGATGTTAAATCTCAAATCCTTGTACTTGCTCATCCCAACAGTAGCCTTTATTATGTTGAGTCTAAGATTATTCAGTTAATTGCCCCTGGCCCTTAGCTTCTGCTCTTGTTGGCCTCTGTTCAAATTTATATTCCAGCCTCAGCTGGGTTCCCTTCACCCTCACACCATTTTCATTTGTTCCTACTGAGATACACTGCACCTAAATTCATTCCACAAAAGTTGTGTATCGTGGTAGCATGCACACACTATGCTGGTTTCAAAACAGAGAAGTGTGCTTTAAATCTAAAACAAGGGAAAAAAGAACAGAATTGGGCAATAATGTTATCTGATTTTTGGTTGGGACATAATAAGACATGATGGCAAACATCTATGGGACAGTTTGTATCCAATGACTGAAATGATAGTTTTCTGCTTCCTACAAGATTATAGGCCCTTTGATTGTGGTGATAATCATTTTATAAGTAAAAGTAGTCTGTTTTCATGCAAGTCATTCAGATATTAAGGGTTCAAAATGCCCAGATAGCAATCTAAGCCAGTGAGCCTGGCTAAATGACAAGGAAGACATAACGGACATATCTTCGATCAGAGCATTACTCACAATTGCAGTAATAAATGCCACAAGAAGCATTGTCCCCGAGTCACAGATAGGGCCAAGGTAATTCGTTTGACATTAACTGTTTGGAAAACAAACAAATCATTGTATCTCTATTAGTGTTTCCTAAATGCTGGATGCAGGAAAAACAGGTGATTATTCCTGAGATGACAATGCTTTCACTTCAACAAATAGCATTCTATCCTTGGGCTTCCTGCTTTCACCCCAGTTTGCAGCTTAAATAAGGTGAGTATTGTATTGACACCTTTTACTGCAAAACCTCTTCCCTTTTGTGTTAGAGAATCAAGACAAAGAGGAGTTGAAAACTGTTGAAGTCCAAGACAATCCTTACAGAACGACTTCTATAGATCTGCGTTTTTGAACAAGTTTTATCTTTCTCAGTACATTCCGACAGCCCATTGTTTTGAACAGAGTGTATATAAAGGATAACATAGCAATGTACACACATGTTAACTGAGCCTTTCTTCATCTACAAGCTCTTTCAGTTTAGTGAATTTATTTTTACAAAAAAAAAATTAAAACTTCAGTGATCTTAAATTACTATATAGCCAAACCTTTAAATATGAGTTGGTACTTCTTTAAGTCTACGTTTATGGGTGTTGAAAAAGGATTTCACTTGTTTCTATTTAGTTTTCAAACCAATTCTAAATATGTCTGAGTTGTCAAGATCGAAGTAACCTTTCCAAATGTGATGTATTGTTCAATACTTGTATCTAAAACCAAAAAGGGTCTTTCATTGATTTATTGATTTCTAAGAGCAATTATGGTGGTTTCAGACATTAAAATTGCTATTAACTATGACTTTATTTGGGCAGTGGCAGAGTCATGCTATTACTTAACAGTCAGACTGATATTGATTGGCATTTTTCAACAATAAATATTGTTGAAAACACAAAAGCCCCGCTTTTTCTTTCTGACAGTTGTGATTCTGGCAAAAAGATATTCAAACATATTTCATGGCCATGTCTGTACATAATACAAGACTAATTGCTACTTTATTTCTGTACATTTAATATTTTATATGTTCTTCTAATAGAACACTTACTACAGGAATATTTTGGTTTAGAATTGTTTGTATACTTTAAGTTTCTTAAATTTCTTTTATTTTCTGAACTTCTGGCCTGTTTTCTTTACTAAGAAACATGCAAATTTGGCATCATTCCCTTCCCAGGGAGAAAATAGATAATGAAACACAAAGTGTTTAAAAAAAGAACTTTAGGAAAATTATTAGAATTATTACAATTAACTGATTGTTAACTAATCAGTTCATTGTAACTAAGTTGTAAAAAACTGCTACAACTAATCACTACCAAAACTACTGGACATAAGAACAAAAGTTTATGTATTGATATCCACACTGCCTGTAAATGATCAGTTGGATTAGTAAAGAGTAAAAGGTTTATTTGGACACACACAAACCTGCAGAATTTTGCAGTATTCTAAGTAAATAAACCCATGTATTCTTAATCACTATGGCTTTGCTTCTTTGAGGAGCTGTTTTCCTTTTATCTACAGTGTATCTATATATACTAATTTATTTTTGATTTAACAATTTTTCATACATACAATATATTTTGACCACTTTTATTCCTCCCCAATTTCTCCCAGAAGCTCTGCATCTCCCCACTTCATGGTCTTTCTCCCTCAAAACAAAACAAAATGAAAATCAAAACAAAACTACTAATTTGAAAAAAAAATATTCAAACTAGGCAGGCATGGTAGTACACATCTTGAATCTGCACTTGGGAGGCAGAAGCAAGAAAATATCTGTGAGTTTAAGCCCAGCCTTGTCTACATAGAAGACCTGTCTGAAAAAGGCACAATGAAAGGAAGAGTGGGTGGGAAAGAAGGAAGGAAAGAAGGAAGGAAGGGAGAAAGGAAGGAAGAAAGGAAGGAAGGAAGGAAGGAAGGAAGGAAGGAAGGAAGGAAGGAAGGAAGGAAGGAAGGAAGGAAGGAAGGAAGGAAGGAAGGAAATGTAGTGGCATAATTATTTGTATTTTGAAAAATAAATTTTGCGTGAAAACCAGAGGCAAAGCTAAAGCAACAAGAGGTCAGGCAATGCTGGGACATACCTTTAATCCCAGGATTTGGGAGACAGAGACAGATGGATCTCTGTGAGTTCAAGACTACCCCGGGAGACACAAGATCAATGCAGAAATAAATCCTGGTGGTAGGGGCTCACACCTTTAATCCCAGTACTAGGGAGTCATACCTTCTTAATCCAAGCACTAGTGGGAATATAAAATGAGAGGAGAGAGAGGCTGTCTGTTTAGCTTGATCTCCCAGCCTTGGTAGAGGTAAAACTTCTCTAGTGGCTTGACTGCCTTGCTTCTCTGGTTTTCAGGTTGAACCCCAATTTCTGTCTCTGGGTTTTTATTTTTTGTGCTACAAGAAAACATGCACACACAATGTAGAATCCATTTTTGTGTTAGCCTACTACTTACTGGGTTGGCCTACTACCTACTGCGTAAGCAACCTACCCTAAAGTGTGGTTGATATACCCAGTGACACACCTTGGGAGACAATTGATGTTCCCTTTTCCAGGAGGTATTAACTGAGAATAGCTTCCCAGTGGCAATTTGTGTTCATTTCTCCTCTCAGTGCTGAAATTTTGTGAATTTTGAGTCTGTGAGTCTTGTGTACGCTATAACAGTTTCTATGAGTTCATATGTATATCAGTTCTGTTGTATCTGGAAAACACTGTTTTCTTGGAATCATCCACCACCTCTGGCTCTTATGTTCTTTCTGCCTCTTCTATAATGCTTCTTGAGCCTTGAGGGGATGGGATCTTATGGCAGATCAACTTTCAGTTTTTTGAAAAATATCCATACTGATTCCCATAGTGATTCTATCAGTTCTCTCTTCCAGAGAAGTTCTCAGATACTCAGCATAAACATCTTCAAATGAATATACTTTTCATGTAAAACAACTGGAAAATTGTTCAAACTAAGTGATGGTGCAATACTGGACCCTACATGGGCATCTGCATAACCCCCTACAAAATGCAGGGACCACCTTGTAAAAATGTCTGGAAAGATTATCAAAAGTCAGATGATGGGAAATATGCAGCAAAATAACATATTCTGAACATGACTATGACAAATGCAAGAAACTGGCTATGGGGGTCATCAACATTTCATCATGGATAGGGTAGCTCTCATGGACCTTGAGAAAATATTGGAAGTTAACAGCTGTTGGGAAGGCAAGCATCATTTACTTATATGGTATAGCCACTAATAAGTGGTTCTTTCTCTAGCAAATAGCCTCCCACCCAACGTAAGCAAGAAAATGCAATTAAGCTCAGTGGGCCACATATAAACAGAAAGCACAAAAGTCATATTGGGACGTACTGAGAAGGAAGGGTTCCGATGGGTGACGGAGGGGTAGAAGAGAAAGGAACAGTGGCAGAGTGACTAAAATTATATTACAAGAATGTCTGAAAGTGTCAAGCAATAAAAATATGATAATAAAAATTAATTATTCATAACAGCTTTGAGAGGGAGAAGTTGTACAGCAACTACCTTAATTCATTTCTGCAGCTATGAAAAATCTTAATGTGCAAACAGCTTCTGAAAGTTCTCAGCCTTAAAATTATAGAAATACAAGTGAAATTGTACAGACTGAGCCGATCTCATTTATACATATATATATACACATATATATATTATGTGAATATATATATATGAAAAGAGCAAGAGGGAGAAAAAGGAAAGAAGATGATGTATTTATAGTTTAATAAGAAAGTTTAAATATAACTTACACAAAACATGTTTATTTCTCAGCTATAAAAGCTATAAATGCCAAAATTAAGGTACTGCCAGAAATGGTGTCTGATGACCCTGGTTCTTAGCCATCCTCTGCATCCAAGAATGCGATCTATTGCTTCAGTCTTTAGAAAAGATACCACATCTTGTGTTATACAGCTGTCCAATGTGGAGGACCCCTTCCCCCTCCCTTAGTCCTTTATTCATTATTTACTGTGTTGCAGTGCTAGGAAAAACCCATGTCCTCAAGGCTTTCGGTCAGCACTTTACCACTGAAATATTTCCCATCTCCTTCTAAGACCCTGTTTAATAATCCTAATGTAATTCAGTGTCAGGCATTATGCTTGGGATATTAGAAAGAAAGCCTAGGAGCATATGTCATGATAAAGCGACTTTGACACTTGTTAGCACAGGAATTTTGATATATATATATTCAAGTCTTGGCAACAACTGCATCTAAGGACTTCAAAATTGATATCCTTTTCACTTGTCACAGTCTCCCTGGTTTCATCCACTGTGTCATACGAGCAGTGTTTCCTCCCTTCTGATGTTCTAAAGTTGTTCCCCTCTGTATTTTTTCTAATATTTCATAGTTTTATAGGGTATATCATATAATTAATCAAATTTGTATTGATATTGGTAGGCAAAAATTAACCACTTTTCATTTTTCTTCACATAAACATCAGGCTTTCACAGTCTGTTAACTGAAGAAACTTTCTTTTGTCAGTCATGCACCTACCCCAGTTGTGAACCATAAACACTTGGATTTATTTGTGGCTTCTGTTCTCTTTGATTTGAATAAGAATCAGTTTCTGGGGCAACGCCATGCTATTAGATTTCTCTGAAGTACTTTTGTATTGTAGGATTATTAGTATGGTGCCTTGGGCTTTATTTATTTTTTACATGTATGTTTCTTTTCTTGATGTGTTTTTGATTATTTGGTGTCTTCTGTGGTTATGTGAACTCTATTGACCTTTACCTTTTTATTTATTTATTTATTTCCTACATCTCACAATATAGTCCAAACTAATTTCATGCTTGCACCCAATCTTTATTGGGTTTCTGCCACTCACATTGTACATGATTATTGTTTTCATTTTCTGCACAAAAAAAATCATTGACATTTAGATACAAACTTCATTGAATCTGTAGGTTTCTTTGAGAGTTATGAATATATTTACAATATTTTATTTGTAAATATGAGATACCTTCCTTATTTGTATTTCCTCAAGTTTTTTGTGAAGTTTTTATAGTTCTCAATGTATAGACATTTCACTTATTTGATTAAATTATTCCTAATTTGTTTTGGAGTGATATTATAAATGTCATTGTTTTCTTGATTTCAGTGTTAGATAACATGCTGTCTATCTATAGAAACACAGAGAATTATATATGATGAATTTGTATTTGGAAACTATTTTTTTCAGTTTTAACAGTATTTTGTGGAGTCTTTAGAGTCATTTATTGATATATACAACATCAATCTGTAAACAGTGGCAATGTTTCTTCCTTCCTAGTGTGAATGAGTTTTATATTTCTTCTTTGATTGATTGCTCTGCTTAGGACTTCAAGTCTGTGATGAACATAAATGGTGACAGAGAGTGTCCTTCTTCTTCTTAATCAGAGAAGGAAGCTTTGGGCTTTCCATTACTGAGTTTGACATTAGCTGTGGGCTTGCTGTCTATGGTCTTAGCATACTGAGAAATATTCCTTCTATATACCAATTTGTTGAAAGTTTGTCATGTCAGCCTGTAGAATTTTGTCAAGTGTTCTTTTTGTAAATATTTACACAATTGCATCATCCTGGATATAGAATTAATTTCTTTCAATTTGAAATGCATTCTGTTATCACTTCCATCAAGCCTAAAAATAGCAAAATAGAGTAGCATTTGATTGATTTTTCATTTTTATTCAAAAGTTCTGTTGGATTTCTTCCCCTAATACTATGAGCATTTAAGTATAAATACAGCATTTAAGTAATAGGAGCCACAAGGATAAATTACTTCAGTATGGAAAACACACAATAGAATTCTAAGGCTCAAGATGGTTGTTTTCAAGATGACGTTTTCAAATCAGAATCATACGTTGTTACCATACGCCTCCTAAGTTTTAATGTGGATCAAGCTAGTTAGTCCTGTTGTTTCAATACTGAGGTTCTTTGTTTTAAACAAACATATCAGTGTAGTGGTCAAGTGGAAAAATTCCAGTGTCATGCAGAGTGGAAGAGATGTTTCTTTGATTAGTTTCAAATTAGACATATATTATTCTCTAAGTGTTATTGAGTACATAAGGCCTTGAGAAATATGGAGTAAATGGAAAATAGTAATAAAAACACTCTTCATGTGAAAATTCGCAGAGCTTTGAGGAGCTATAATTGCTATCACTCAAAGCCCCTGACACTCTCAGTTATAATAAGGAAATAGAATGTGTAGTTAGCAGCAAAACACAAAGTCATAAATCCATGTTATTGTTGTCTGTGGAGATTTAAGTACAACATAGAAGAGTACTTGCAATTTTAAAGGGTAGTGCATAAACATCTTTACCTACATTTCTATAAACAAACATTTTAGACATTATTTAAAAATAATTTCTCTCAAGATTTTATTTAAGAACATAGATCATCCTTAGGAGTTGACTTTTCACTCAGGTATTAAAAGCTACAAATACTCAAATTGGTTCTTATAAATTTCACTTCTGTTTTTCTTCTTCTTTTAAGGGCCCCCTAAATTTATCTGAGCAAGTATCTTCTAATTTTAAGCAAAATAAAGTACTTATGACACCAGGCATATTAAATAATATAAGTGAATTATTTAGATAGTATAATAACTTAGATCACAAATACAAAAGAATGCTGATTTTAAAATACAGAATTTATTTAGTGATTAATTGATCTTTACACTTGAGCTATTATTTTCTTTCTTTATATCAGACAGCATATAACGTTTTAAGATAAACTGTCATTTTAAATTAATCAAAATGATATTGGGCAATTAGTAACTATTGTATATGCAACAAATTTATTATCCATGTTATGTTAAACAGGATACTATACCTTTGAAGACAAAGACACTTTATCAAGAAAACAAATTACCTTATATTACCTTCAATGTCTATGGTAATAAGATTTATATAAAGTTCCTACGGAATATTAAGAACTGAGTTAAGCACTAATCCTGGGATCATGCACACATTGTGGCTACAAGGATGAGATACTAAAGAGTTGGTTACTTGTACAACAGAGATATATTTTCTCATAGTACAGATGATAGAAGCACATGTCTCAAAGACAGACAAATTCAGTTTCCTGTTGATAATTCTCTTCCTGATTTGTAGACAGCTGGTAATATAAGTGTGCATCCACCATGCCTGGGTTCTCTAACCTTTTCTAAACTCTTCCTGTAAACTAACCGTGAAGGTCTCCCCACATCACATCAGGGCATCAACAACAGTCACAGTTCTTGGTGTTGATTTCCTATGCTAATTTTCTGTCACCATATTAAGTACCCAAGTCTCACAACTGATAGTAAAACCTTGGGGTGGTGGATTAAGGTTTCAGTTCTTTACCAGTTGAATCTTGGTTTTGAGGCCTGGGGGAGGAATCATAGTGGGAATGTGTAGTAAACAATACTTTCCATTCTTTGCTGATTTGAATATGAACTCAATATATTTATATACTGAATACATGGCCAATAGTTGTTGAAATTGTTTGGAAAGGCTTAGGAGTTGTGGCCTTATTGGAAGAGGTGTATCACTGGAGATGGGTTTTGAGTTTTCAAAAGCCAATACCACATCCACTTCACTCTCTGTTTCCTGCTTGCTACTAAAGATATGAGCTCTCAGTTATGGCTCCATCCTCCTGCCCTCACCTCCACCATCATGAGTGTTGTCTAGACCCAAAAGCCCAAAATAAATTCCCCTTTTATTTTTATTTTTTTTAATTAAAATATTTATTTTCATTAAAGGTGAACTTTAAAGTTCATGAGTATGGTTTTTTTTAATTATTTTTATTCTTTTTTAATTAAAATTTCCACCTGTCCCCGTTCCCCACTTCCCTCCCCCTCCTCCCAAATATTGCCCCTCCCCCCACTCCCCTTTCCCTATCCCCACTCCTCTTCTCCTCCCCCCACTCCATTCCCCCTCCCTCTCGATACTGAAGAGCAGTGCAAATTCCCTGCCCTGCGGGAAGACCAAGGTCCTCCCATTTCTATCTAGGTCCAGGAAGGTGATCGTCCAAACAGGCTAAACTCCCACAAAGCCAGTATTAGGAACTAGTGGGTGAGGTGGCTTGGGGCTAAGGGGAAATGGGATGAGAAATGTGAGAAGGGGAGGATGGGAGGAGCTTGAGGGATTGGGATGGTTAGGATATAGGAAGTATGGATACGGGAGCAGCGAAGTATATATCCTAACTAAGGGAGCCATCTTAGGGTTGGCAAGAGACTTGACTCTAGAGGGGCTTGCAGGTGTCCAGGGAGATGTCCCCAGCTGGTACCTTGGGCAACTGAGGAGAGGGAACCTGAAATGATCCTATGCTATACTGATGAATATCTTACATATCACCTTAGAACCTGCATCTGGCGATGGATCGAGATAGAGACAGAGACTCAATTTGGAGCAACGGTCTGAGCTCTTAAGGTCCAAATGAGGAACAGAAGGAGGGAGAACATGAGCAAGGAAGTCAGGACCGCGAGGGGTGCACCCACCCACTGTGACATTGGAACTGATTTATTGGGAGCCCACCAAGGCCAGCTGGACTGGGACTGAATAAGCATGGGTTAAATTCCCCTTTTATAAAGTTATTTATGGTATCTTACCAGAGCAATATCAAAGTAATACAACCTTGTAAATGGGAAAGAAGGAAAACAAGGAAAGGCTTGTAGTCCTACTGCCAGAGAATTTAAGGGTAGAACATGATGGAAAGGTGAGCACATGGCATTTTAAGTCTGCTGAATTATCTTTGTTAAAGGAATAATAATTGACATGATAGAATGATTTTCAGAAACTATAAGCTACACAATAAAAGTGAACCCTATTGTATATCTAGATTTCATTTACCATGGTTTGTCAATTATAAGAGGTATTGTGGTAATGACGATACTACTAATAATAGAAACTAAGAGGAGAGAGTCTGTGGGAAGGAAATTCTACGCCCTATATATCTGATTCTCTATGTTTAAACATTTTTTTAAAACATTGTTTTTAAAAGTTTCTTTACTTTCTAAAAAACATGTAAAATATTTTCATGCATTATGAAATGGTCAAGTCTCACTACTTAAATTAATTAATCTAGAATGGATAGAAAAATTAAAACTAATAAATTAAAGTTAAGTAATTAAGTTGATTTCCCCTTTATCCTAATTTAGATTTGATTCTAGCAAGTCAACCTTCAAAAGTTATATGAAATTATCCCTGGTCTATGATCATTTCTGTCCTTCATACTTACCAGATCCACTTTGCAACAATATGTAAAGCCAAGAAATCAATATTAGCTTATTAACATTTTTGGTTTTCTATTAAACAGGAAAGTATTTAATAAACTTATTCTAATTCTTTGCCTTTAGGATCTCACTAAACATCCTTAAAATTGTATGAGATGGGAAGAAATTTCAGCTTTAATAAAAAATGGTATTTTCTAGTGATTTTATATTATTTTTATTCCACAACAAGTATATAAATGCTCAGTGATGGTATCTGACTCAATATGGGTTTGCATTCATTTATCCCTTCTCACTTGATCTAACTAAAGGGAAAGGCTATCTTGTGCCATTGGATCTTTGCTTTTAGTTTTATGGTGTTATTATTTCCTTTATTTCCATGTTTGTATAATAAAATATAGCATACCAATGTAACTAACTTCACCTTGGATTACATGGAAATATAATATGGGAGAGGATTTTGTTTTTGTTTCATTTGTCTGTTTGCTAGTATTTAGAGATATGTCAAATAACAATGTTAAATATATGAATTAAATTATATTCTTCTATGACATCAAACCATTCTTTGCTTTAAATAACAATAATGTTAACTTCTATTCTTTTTACTTTAAAATATTATTTTTTAATAATAGGTTATTTGTGAACAGGAGAAAATAACACAAATAGTTGACTAAGATACGTTTTATTTTAGTGTTAATGGAAAAAATTACATGATCTGCTATGGAATGGAGCATAATCTCACTGTTGATCTATAATTATGCCAAGATTAATAGCATGCAAAACCTCCATATACTATTATATCCACCTAGGGAATATAGAAACCCTTTGTATAATGCACAGCCTAGCGTCTAACTGAGAATCTAATTAAGTAAAACCATAGATGCCAAAGAACCTCTGTGCTTTCAATTGTCTGTGCTATTTGCTGACCTGCAGATAACTTTCAGCTTTCTGTCTTCAGATAAATAATAAAGTCCACTAATAACAATGGCTTTTCATTAAGTAACTGCCTTGTGATTGCCAAGTCAACTGTGTGTCTTTCCCCTTTAATAGGGGTTCAAAATGCCTAGCTAAGTTTAAAGTATCATGAAATATTTATTCAGCTGCATTTGCAAGTTTTATACTCACGTGGGTAACTGTGAAGTCAACCAAACTTCGTTTTCAAGTTTTATAGCTTCTTGTACTTTTTCTTATTTGGTTGCTCTTCTATCATTTAGCTTCCTATTGTGGCAGTTTAGTAATTTTCCATTTATTGAAATCTCAACTTAAAAAATGTTTACCCAGTAATATGATTATAATATTGAAAGTTAAAGTTACTGCAAATAACAGAAATGTTAACAAGCTTCTTTATACTTAGGATTAAGCACAGTTTCACTAATTTGATGGTTTCACCTTGTACTATTCCAAATGACATTCTTGAGTGGTGTTTCTCCACCCTCTTGTGACTTTACAAACATCCTCTATATTACATCTCATTATTTTGTCACCCAATGAGGAGCAACAACTTATTTTAAAAACCAGTGTGCACTAGTTTAAATAGAAGGTAAGTATTTTGTACAATACTCTTCATACTACATGTTAGTTATTTGACACCACACTCAAATTTTATTTGGTTCCATACTTAAATTTATATTCATCTAACTATGTAAGTTTTATATATATATGTGTGTGTGTGCTTTTATTTTATCCCAACTTTATTACAATATAAATAACAAGATTATACACATTTAACGTTTTAGATAATATTTTGTTATAAATCTATACTTGAAAATTGTTAACACTCTCAAGATAATTGACACATCACCCCTTCACTTGGTTCCATGTGAGAGAGAGCATCTATGTGTATAAGAGAGAGAAAGTAAGTGAATATATGAGTGTGTAAGAGAGAGAAAATATATGTGAAATAGTGTGTGTGTGTGTGTGTGTGTGAGAGAGAGAGAGAGAGAGAGAGAGAGAAATCCTGTGCTCTTGTATATATAAGATCTAATTTAGAAGCAAAATTTACATACTCCTTAAAAATAGTCACTACACTCTCTAGTAAATCTCTAAAAGAAATTTTGCATGCATAATGAAAAATTGGGACCCTTTTATTAACATTGTTTCATTTTCCTTTCCTATCCCCATTGCCTATCATTCTACTATCTGATTTTGTATTCAGCAACTTAAAATTTCATATCTAAGTTCACGCAGGGGCCTATCTGAGCCTGGCTTATTTTGCTTAGCATAGTGTTGGAGGAAGTTTCTGTCCCACCCACCAGTTATCAAATAATTAACACAGAGGCTTAATATTAATTAAAATGATTGGTTGATAGCTCAGAATTGTTAGGAACTAGCTCTTATCACCTAAAGAAACCCATTTCTATTCATCTACATTGTGCCATGGGGCTTTTACCTTTATCCCATTTTGTGTGTTTGACTCATTCTACTTCTGACTGTCAACTGTCTGATTCAGCCCTTCTTCCTCCCAACATTCTGAGTTTGGTTGTTCCACCTATATTTCCAGTCTGGCTACTTGCCATGGGATCTTTATTAACTAATGAAAGAATATATATTCACAGTGTACAAAAGGATATTACACAGCACTTCCCAATTTTGGTCTAAGTAAAAAAGAAAGGTTTTAACATTAACATAGTGCTGTGTGAACT
This sequence comes from Chionomys nivalis, assembly GCF_950005125.1. Classification (NCBI taxonomy): domain Eukaryota; kingdom Metazoa; phylum Chordata; class Mammalia; order Rodentia; family Cricetidae; genus Chionomys; species Chionomys nivalis. Next base: position 19,093,892 of record NC_080088.1, read on the forward strand.
CATTCAGCCAATAGCCTTTAAGATACTGGCCCACTTTGGGCATGGTCTCATATACTATAAATGCAGATGCAAAGCGTGTGTGGACCCATTGGCTGTTAGATTTGGTTTCAGTTTTCCATGCAGGCAGAGGACTGCAGATCACTACTCTTTTGGTAAGTTTACCCCCTAATAAATACACCTTTGTTACTTTATTCTGGGCTAATGTGGAACTCTTTTTTACGTCAACAGCACGGTAAAATTATGCATAACAAAACAGTTATTAAGCAACAATTACAGTTACAATATCCAGTCCATTTGTATTTGGCAAAGTTAGAGGAAAATAGTCTATTTTTATGACACTCTAGTTTTATACCTAATTTACCTTTTATCATAACTAAAGAAAACTTTAACAATGACTATCTAGTCTTCAGCTCTGTAAAAGATCCCAAAAAAGGTAAAATGTTACCTAATGGCAGGAACATCTGGTTCATATAATTACATGGGGAAAATGAGGTTTAATTTTTTTCTATCTTGATCTTAGTCATAGCTTCAAAATGTTTTTCACATAAGGTGAAAGCCAGGTCTATGAGATATACCAATTACAAGATTCTCTCAGAGAATAACATATTAAAAGACAAAATCACTCTACTATGCCTCAGTCCTGCTGTTGTAGCTATTGCCCTATTTTCCATTTTATAGGGAATACAAAGCACAGTGTTCACATGACAAGATATGCATAGAGGAATTTAATTATGTTAAGCAGGTTGCATAGTCGTTCTGATCTATGGAGAAAAGGGAGGATAGACTTTTTTGGATAACTAGTAGTATTTCCCATGTGCATATATATATATACAAGCACTTTCAAGCACACATATGCATGCATATATAATGTATATATGTGTGTACATGTGTGTGTGTAAACAAGTGTTTTGGACTCATTGTGTGTGCATGCACACGTGTGTGTGTGTGCGTGTGTGTGTGTATGTGTGTGTGTGTGATGGAAACTGAAGCAGATGCCATGGAAGAATGTTTCTTAGTAGCTTGTTCCCCATAGCTTATTAAACCTGCTTTCTTAAACCATCCAGTACTGCCAGAGATGGCACCACCAACAGCAAATGACCCATAGATTTACCAACAGGTCAGTCCATGGAGGCATTTTATCAAATGAGCGTCCTTCCTCTAAGATAACTGTAGTTTGTATCAAATTGACAAAAAAAAAAAAAAAACTAACCAGTATAACAACATATACTAGCAAGCAATGGATAAGACCAGAAGAATTTCAAGTGTATAACTCTTCACCAAACATAAGTGGTCCCAGATTCAGTTGGAGTACTGATACCACAAACCATGTTGTGTCTAAGAAAGAATGACTGGAACATGGAATGGGAAATAAAAAGACACTACCTACAAAAAATTAGCAGTGTTGAATTATGATGGCATCAGCAAAGAACTCCAACTTAAGATAACTTGCTCATTTTATCTTGATCTATCTTTAGAGCCAATGGCTGGAAATGAACTTTGGAGGGGATAAATTTTATGTTTTCTTCCACGTGCATGGACTGAAAGATCATTTGGCCATATGATCTTGATTTTCTAAATAGCTTTATTATAAATGAGAGAGTAAACTTTCCAAAGACATAGACTTATCACGCTTAAGTGCTTCTTTGGAAAGAGGTAGTAAATGAAAAGCCAATCTGTCACAGGAGGTCTAAAAAATGTGTGCAGATCTCTGTAGATAGCCAAGTCTTGATGTGAAGATCTAAGACACACTCAGGTCAATATTTCAGGGCCAACAAAAGCAGGCTTATGAAAAAATGTATATTATTTTTCAAGTATGCTGATGGGAAAGCAAGAAACCAGGTAATACTTCTGATAGCATCTAGCAATGGATTTCTGTTTAAGTGTCTTCTTTGAGTGAAGAGAGTGCACATATCCATGAGTTATTTATTGTCCAGTTACTATAGATCTTTAGTGCCAAAGGAAAGTTGGCCCAATAGAGTTTGATTTCATCTTCAAACTGTAGATTTGGGGCAAATGGAAGCTACTGGGCTCCTAGGGACTACAACACTGAGAAAATAGCTTTACATACCATTGAGTCCCTGCAAGCATAAAAATTGGATGCAAGTACTACTCTACAAGTTGAGAATTCATTTCTTTCTTAAACTTGGTCTTAATTAGGACTGTGTTATGACAATTTTAGGTGTTTGTCTTATTAATTCATTAGTCTTTTTGAACAGCCCAGCATGTAGAAAACTGGTTTTGTAAATAAGAAGTCTGTGTGTAACTAAACCAACTTTAGAGAGACAGGTTCTTCAAGGATATTAAAGAAGTTTAGCTCCTTCCCCTTTATTGACAAGGTCTCTACATAAGGATCAGCAAAGGAAGACACTAGACATGACTCTGGATTTTACCTTCACAGTACTAAAATGCAGCTTGGATTTCAAACCTGTGACTAACTCAATTTAATTTGCAAAGAAAATTAGTATTTGTATATTGACTTCCCCAGGGCAATTATAAGAAGATATTCTCAAAATTTTATAGGCATGAGTGGCTGCCATTTTGTTGTTTATCTGCTTCCACTATGATATCCCTAGTTACATTTTATATTCCAAATACATAAATCTTTCTGTAAAATGGAGCAGTCTTCCCCAGGGAGTGGCTTTTAAATAGAAAGCTCATTTAGTCCTCTGTTGCCATCACTGAGCAAGAGCATATATTTGTCAGGTGAATTTAATTTTTATCTAAAGATGCTTATTCCACATCAAGCTTCAGTACTCATAAGGTTTCTATTTGTATTACCCTTACTCTGTTGATGTGTATACCGCCTTGTTTACACCCTAGTGATGAACAATTAAGACAAAATGTATTTGGTACTCTCGGCAACCATAGCAAATGCTTATATGGAATCTGACATCTTAAAATATACCTTCTATAAGTAGTAACTTACTCAAAATAGCTATGCATATTCTCTCATAATATATGTGACTGATACTCACCAATAACACCATCAAGTAACATGGGAATGATAAATATCCAATACATAGAATATCTTTGGGTAATTTTTTTCATACACTTAGATTTTAGTATCTGAATGCTAGAGCATGTACATTTTCTCACAATCTGGGAAGTTACTATTTTTGTATAAAAGTTGATAACTGAACCTTCAAAATCAATGACAAAATTAAGTGTTGGAAAAAATCAAGAATTACAACACAGATACAAGTAAGACACACTATATAAAGATATTTTTAAAAGAATGCCAACCTATCTGCACAGTAATATGTCTGAAATCTGAATCTGAAGAGGAATTGATGTTCCATGAACGCAAAAGCCAGCATTATAAACATCCTTCAAATCTCTTTTTAAATAAGCCTCCTGTCTCCTTACAAATAAACACATAAAACAATTTCTCAAAGGAAGAAAAAATTCATTTTGTATTTTGGCATTAACCATGGGATGCCTTCCTTTTTTCAAGTGCCCATCAAGTTGTAATAGACTTCCTGTGAAGAAATATTTAGCCAGTTTAAATTTCTAAGGAGGTAAGCTCTTGAAGTTGTAAGAAAGACTTCGTGATATGAATCTGCATTATCACCTAAAATGTTTACTTAAAAATCAAAGACTCTCAGTTCTTCTTCATTTGATATTTTGTTTTATTTTATTGCTTTCACTGTGATTGTCACCTAATAATAATAATGATAATAATAATGTTATCATTAAATTTCTTATTTATTTTTTATTTTTGTTCAAGTTTTAGTTTTCAACTTCACTTATTGGAGAAAATTTATTAGATGCAATGGCTTATATTTATATATTATTTATATAGATAGTCTGTCTGGTTGTCAAAACAAATTGATTTACTGATTGGAATTACATTAAAAGCCATATAATATGTCTATTAAGATAGTGGCTCAATACATACATTTTACATGTTAATGCATACAAACAGCTTTAAAATATTAGATCGTAAATCAGAAAGAATTCTAAGCATTTGACATATGAACATGATTCCAAATTTTAAGGCTATGTTTTTGTAAATTTGTTTATAGTATTGGTGAATATGTAATGTGCAAAATGCCTTCCCATTTGAAATATTGGAAACAATAAGTCCTTAAGCATCACTTTTCCACAAGGTCTGAGAAGCTGACAAGCAAGTTCCAAAGAAGGGAGTCAACCCACATTGTGGCCCAGTTATTGTGCCTATGAAATACAACAGCTACCAAGCCACAATAGTCCTAAGTGTGCAGTAGTGGCATGTGAACCTTAATAACAACCAAAAGCTCTCTTGGAAGTCTATAAAGGAACCAATAAACAAGAGAGAAATCATTACTAGAAACCTAGTCAACCACCTAAGACTAGTAAATTCATGGATCCTGGAAGAGGACCTACAAGTGCCACTTTATTAAATCAGCACAATCCTTAACTACACTCTAAATAATTTTCTTTATGCCCACAGATAATGTCATCCTTACAGTAATATTGCCTATGTTGCATTCACTGTTTAGGTCATGTAGTAATTGTTCAACTATTTATGTATGTGTGTATGTATGTATGTATGTATATATGTATATATATATGGAATATATAACATTATATATACTAGTATACTCATGTGAAGGGGGTGGTGACGGTGTGTAATGTATGATTAGCAGGTGTGGTAATATTAACACTGGAAGATAATTTCAGGGATAGCCATGCTATTTCACCTTAAGAATTAATTGAGTTTAAAGCCTTACTGAGCATCTTAAGGGGCATATAAAATAGAGAACTAGAAAAACAGAATTAAGCTTTTGATTGTAGAGACAAATTTAACCACATAAGTGTGGGTGAACATAGAAGTGATAAAAGCAGATGAAGTTATTACAATATTGGAAAAACAATAGCAAGAAGTTTTATATACAGAGATGTCAGTGCTTAATAATGATTAATTTTTGTCTTCATGGAAAACAACATGGCATTTCATGTTCTGTTGTTATAGTGGAGTGAGGGGAGTTTTGTATAAAGCAGCTATTACAGAAGAATATTGTTAATTATTCTAAGGAAACCAGCATTTATTCTAAAGTACAAAAATAGTTCTAATCAACACAATTATAATTTTTTCTATTTTAACCTATAAGAATAGTTAATGTTATATTGTTAACGTGTTAAATAAAGACTTTTAAGATCCTATATAAAATTGGGCAAATTTCTTTTAAAGAAGTCTTGCTAATGCAGGGGTAAAGTCAATAACAAGGCAATGTTGGAGCAATGGGATATGATAGAAGAATTTGCAATAACAGTAATAAAGCCATTTTATCTGGTATAATACAATGGCAGATTTTTAGGAAAAAAAATGCCCTCTCAAATTGATTGTCATACTATGTCTTCAGAAAATGGACAAAAACTGAGTGAAGATGATATTTCTCTAAACAATTCCACTTTTCCAAATGGACTCACATTGATTTTTTATGAATGCCTCCTCACAAAAATAATGTGTTTCTCTCTGTAATAACTACCAGGTACATCTTCCTGTTATTTGTGACATAGCAATTTTGAATCAAGCAAATAAACATTCCAGAAGAAAGTAGAAAATGCATTTTTTACATTCCCCAGAACAATAAAGGAGAAAAATGTCCTGAAGCTTAGGTAGGTTTTTTCTTTGTCTAGATAAAAGTTTCTATCCAAACATTTTAACAACTGGCCTTTACGACATTTTTAATAAGTAGTATTATAAGGGAATGCAATTTGGTATGGTTCGAAAACATCAGATTCATCAAGGCTGTGCATGGTAGTTGCATGTATGCTATTATTGCTGTGATAGTTTCACTCAGGGGTTAATGCCACTGGAGGCCTAAACAAATTATCAACTGTTCACTATATAATGTATATTTAGAGTGTTAACAAGGGTCTTGAACATAATTCTAATTTGGAATCTTCATATTAGCTATTAAAAGCCTGCAGTAACAGGACTTACTTCAAGCTTGCTATGTCATTTGATGTTTACCATGTTCAGAAGAGTAACCATATGATAATGAAATGCCAGTCACCTTCCTCAGTTTACATTCCTTCACTGTCACCGTTAAAATTCTTGTTTACTCATCATTTGAGTACTTCCAGTTTTAGGCACTATCATTAATCAAGAGCGCAGAGAGGAATCACACAAACAATGCATGAGCTCTTGGCTTTCATTAAGTTTACCTTATATTCAGAGGAAATGAAAAGCAAACAAATAACATTTAACTTGGAAATTGTCACTAAACCAAGCGCCCCACAGAGAACAGAAATAGAATAATAGAAAAAGAAATCCTGTCATCTGTAACAACACGCATGAAGTCAGACAACACTAGGTAAGACAAAGTACAAAGAAAAAGGTGCTAATCTCACTGGTACACAGAATCATACAGTGTCAAAATCCTAGACACTGAATATTGAATGCTAAGTTCCAGGAGCCATGAATGGGGTGAAAGAGTAGGGAATGCTGGTGGAATGGCTGGAAGTTTCATAGACAGTGTGGATGCATTTAGAAGAACCACCACACCGCATAGAGATGCTAGTTAATAATAACACTGCACTTAAAACAGAGTGTAGGATTCTTGAAAAATGCAAAGAGTAGATGTATGCTCAAATAAAAAAATTAAATGTTAAAGTACATAACTTCTTTAGACCTGTTTAATCATTATAAATAGCATTCTATTTTTAAAATGTTAGCCAAATATGTCCAAGTTTTTTCAATAAAGAAGAAAAAATACATTCTGTGCTTGAAAATTGCTAAGAGAACAGTTCTCAAAAATTCCTCCCAACACCAAAAAGTATGCAAGATGATCAACATGCTATTACACTTGATTTAACCATTTTACAATGCATAACTATATCAAATACATGCTATCATACATCACAAATGCATACAGATTTTATTAGTGAAATATACCTTTCACTTTTAAAGCAGTTACTCAGTATGTACTTTAAGTTGGGTCTTGGGGAAGCTCCTGATAGAAGTAGGTAGTCACAGAAGATCGGAAATGCCGGCATGTAGAAATAAGGAAATTAGAAAGAATAAATTCACCGACTTTGCAGAGTCAGGAGGACAGGTCACTGGAGTGTGGGAACCAACGGAGAGATATAACCTAGGAAATGAAGTCACAGAAGCAGGCAGTTGGTTAATCAGATGGGTTTAAGGAGAGCATTCAGATTTTATTTTAAATATGGAAAGCCATGGAGAAAGCCTGTGGGGAATTAGGAAATCAAAGATAGCATCTAATCTGAGAATTTTAAGAACATTCAGTTTCTTTATAAAGACCAATAGGAGATACAGGGGAGAGAGTCTAATGCAGACATACTTCATATAATCAAGGTAATAATATAGGTTTGAGTTTGCATAGGATGATGAACATGGCAGTAGAGAGTAGTTTCTGGAGACTATGGGTTGACGGTAGAGATAAATGGAATGGATTTGCCCCGTGAAACGTGGGAGAGTGTGAGACAAAGAGACTTCTATTCAACTTGGAAGGTGCAGACGGATGATAGTGACATTCAATATGAGCAGAAGCTCTTAGGTGTCACTTTCCAGGTAGAATAAGAAAGTCACCATTATAGGTCTGCACCTGGAATTCTCATCTCAGCACATGGAGGGATCTTGGGGCCTTGTCAATCCTAACCGATGAATTGACTAGTGGAAAAAACCGCAAGGGTCTTCTTGCAATTGCTACATATGATTTCCAAGAAATGTTCTAAATTTTATAATTCTGGCCACTTGGATTAGTGTTTCTCAAACTTTTATTTTGGGGAAACCATTAATAATAATACAGATCTCAGAGAAACCCTACATAAATACTATTATTTCAAAAATTTACACATTAACCATGATATGTAATACGTGTTTTGTAATAAGGATAATAACTCAATAATACAACATGCATCAGTTTTGTTTGACTTATTCCTTTTTTTAATCCATAGATATTGCTCTGAAGTGGGTCAGTATTTAGAAAGAAAAAACTTTGTCTATTATTTTATTGAATTTATAATGGCATTTTTACTTTAAAGGAACAAAAAAATCTTATTAAATAATTTTACTAAACAAATTCATAGTGGACAGCAAAGTATATGCAATACAATAGTCAGTTTTCTTCCAATTTCCATTGCTTTAAAGTTAACCTCTACTATTAAGTAAGAGTTTGTTTTGTTGTTTTTGAAATTAATCTCATTATTTGAATACATTTTAAAAACACATAATAAAATACTACATACAAGCTTAAATCAAAAGGGGTGCCCTTTCTTTAGTGAGTAGACATTATTTTAAAAAGAGCAATACATGAATTCTAAATCTAACTAAATACATTGAAAAATAGTACTACATCCCAGGTTCCAAGAAACATGAACAAACCTATAGGCTAATGTGTCTTTTATAAGACTTGGAAAACTGATTGTTTTTTTTTACTGAATGATCTATGATATATTTAAAATAAAAAGTAGGGCTAACAAACCTATAAAAATATACAAGTTTCTTTATATATTAAATTAGAATATAACACTTCAAAGCATTGGGACAGACAAGATAAGCACACACATTTCGCTTTCATATGAAATGATAATTTCCTTTCGTGTTGCTAATGTTCATAAAGAAAACTCATTTTCATCCATGCAACAAATTAGAACCTGAGGCAAAAAACTTATTGCTCTCCAATGAATGGATAGTTAGCTGTCTTAGCTGCCCTCATTCGTCTAGAGACAACTATCTACATTTATACTCAGTCTTATTCCTCCCCGAAAATTTACAGTTCCAGGCTAAGGAGAAAAGTCAGTGAAGAAATTATTCTTCTGATGCTGTGATAAAGCACCATGACCAGGGTGTTTATTTGGGTCTATGGCTCCAGAGGGACAAGAGGTAATCATGGCAAGGAAGCATAAAAACAAGTTGCAGGCAAAGCAGCAAGAAGTTGGGAGCACTCATCATCAAACACAAATACAAAGAAAGTGAAATACCCTGTGCCTCTCTTAAACACTGACTTTCCCCTTTCAAATTTAAGCCGCAGTAGCAATGTTCCAAGATTTTCATTTGCTACATGTCTCTCAGGAAGTACTGATTTCAGTTTTAAACACTCAACAAAAACTTAATGGTGGATGTATTTTTAACTTTAAGCATAACATTATATAGCAAATCTCTAGTATTAGCCATCAAAAACATTTTAAAATCTTACCCCCCAATGATGGGTTGGTGAAGTTTTTTCACATTCTGTAGGCTGCCATTTTGTCTTGTTGACCATGTCCTTGGTTTTACAGAAGTTTTTCAGTTTCAGGAGGTTTATTAATTGTTACTCTCAATGTCTGCAATCTTGGGGATGTATTTAGAAAGTGGTCTCCTGTGCCAATGCTTTGAAGTGTACTTATCACTTTCTCTTCTATGAGGTTCAGTGTAGTTTGTTTTATGTTTAGAACTTTGATCCATCTGGACTTGCGTTTTGTGCAAGGCAATATATATGGATCTATTTGCATTCTTCTACATGTTGATATCCAGTTATTTCAGCACTATTTGTACTACATAGCAAAAAAAAATACTGACATCTTGAAATTTGTGGACAAATGAATGAGTCTAGAAAACATCATACTGAATGAGGTAATCCAGACCCAGAAAAACAAATATAACATGTACTCACTCGTAAGAGGCTTTTAGACATAAAGCAAAGAAAAGCCAGCCTACAATTCACAATCCCAGAGAACCTAAACAACAAAGCGGACCCTAAGAAAGACATACATGGATCTAATCTACATGGGAAGTGGAAAAGACAAGATCTCCTGAATAAATTGGGAGCATGAGGACCATAGGAGAGAATAGAAGGGGAGGGAAGAAGGAAGGCGAGAAAAGAAAAAGATATAGCTCTATAAAAACAATTTAAAAATAAAATCCATGGTGATCTGATAAGACACCGATATTTTTTTGTAACTGTGTAAGTTTGCTTTGTTACCGAGTATGTGGTCTATTTTCGAGAAGGTTCCATGAGCTGCAGAGAAGAAGGTATATTCTTTCTTATTTGAGTGGAATGTTCTATGGAGCAACGGTCTGAGCTCTTAAGGTCCGAATGAGGAGCAGAAGGAGGGAGAACATGAGCAAGGAAACCAGGACCACGAGGGATGCACCCACCCACTGTGACAGTGGAACTGATTTATTGGGAGCCCACCAAGGCCAGCTGGTCTGGGTCTGAATAAGCATGGGTTGAAACTGGACTCTCTGAGCATGGCGGACAATGAAGGCTGATGAGAAGCCAAGGACAATGGCACTAGGTTTCGATCCTAATACATGAACCGGCTTTGTGGGAGCGTAGCCTGTTTAGATGCTCACCTTCCTGGACGTAGATAGAAGACCTTCGTCTTCCTGCAGGGCAGAGAATTTGGACTGCTCTTCAGTATGGAGAGGGAGGGGGAATGGAGTGGGGGGAGGAGAAGAGGAGTGGGAATGGGGGAGGGGACTGGGGGGAGGGGCAATATTTGGGAGGAGGGGAGGGAAATGGGAAACGGGGAGAAGGTGGAAATTTTAATTAAAAAAGAATAAAAAAAATAAAATAAAATAAAATCCACCCCCCCCCCCCGAACAACTTCCAGGTCTTTTCTTCCTTTCACTACTGCCAAAATACTACTCCCTAATTGTAAGAGACTGTTTTGAAAACCTTATATAAGTAGAAACACGTGACACTTGTACTTCTGTGGCTCGTGTATTTTGGTAGTAACTACATACCTCAATTACAATGAACTGTGACTGAAAAAGCATAGGATAAAACCGGACTCTCTGAACATGGCGGACAATGAGAGCTGACGTGAGGCCAAGGACAATGGCACGGGGTTTTGATCCTACTTCATGTTCTGGCTTTGTGGGAGCCTAGACAGTTTGGATGTTCACCTTCCTAGATCTGGATGGCGGGGGGAGGACCTCGGACTTTCCACAGGACAGGGAACCCTGATTGCTCTTGGGACTGGAGAGGGAGGGGGAGAGGAGTGGCGGGAGGGGGAGAGGGGCGGGAGGAGGGGGAGGGAAATGGGAGGCGGGGAGGAAGCGGGAAAAAATTTTTTTTTTTCAATTAAAAAAAAAATCTAGTAGCCTGTTGTTTAAAAAAAATAGACTGGGGCTGGGAGCTGATTCGGTCAGTGGTTAAGAGAACCCCTGTTTCCTTCCCAACACTCACACACATTGCCTTCTTCTGCCTCTGTGGGTACTGTACTAATGAAGTACACAGACATTCATGCAGTCAAAACAACCATACAAATAAATGAAAAATATCATTAAAACTTTAATCTTTTTTAAATGTGCTAAATTCTTTAACCTTTTTTTCAATGAATGTGTACAAATAGCCAGTAAATCCTACCAAAAGATGATTACTGTCATTAATCAACAAAGAGAGACACAAACTGAGACCATGATTAGACATAAGCTTCTGTATGGATGGCAGTTGCCAGAGTTTCTTTGCATGCAAGAATTATTTCACTTGTAGTCCAAATATTTGTTTTTCCCTAGGACCTTGCAGAGAACTGGAAATTGGTTCACATAGCATGCATTTGCTGAGTGAGGTGCTTTCTGTAACTGGTTTTCAAGTTCAAAGGACTAAGCAAGCCTGGTCTTCTTTTCTCTTAAAGGTCTCCCTACATGGGACTGAGGAAATAACACAGTGGTTAAAAACACTTTCTGCTCTTTTAGAGAACTGGCATTTCATTTCCAGTACCAACATCATTGAGTTGCTATAACTGCCTGTACAAGGCATTCTACAAACACACGCACACACACATACTTTTCATTGATTTTTACTTAGCTCTACATTTTTCTCTGCTCCCCTCCATGCCTCTCCCCTCCTCACTTCAACCATCCCCCAAGGACCCCATGCTCCCAATTTACTCAGATCTTGTCTTTTTCTACTACCCATGTAGATTAGATCTATGTAAGTCTCTTTTAGTGTCCTCATTGTTGTCTAGGTTCTCTGGAATTGTGGTTTGTAGGCTGGTTTTCTTTGCTTTATGTTTAAAATCCACCTATGAATGCATACACATGATAATTGTCTTTCTGTGTCTGGGTTACCTCACTCAAAATAATGTTTTCTAGCTCCATCCATTTTCCTGCAAAATTCAAGATGTCATTATTATTTGTTTTGTTTTTGTTTTGTAGTACTCCATTGTGTAAATGTACCACATTTTCCTTATCCATTCTTTGGTCAAGGGGCATTTAGGTTGTTTCTAGGTTCTGACTATGCCAAACAAAGCTGCTATGAACATAGTTGAGTACATGTCCTTGTGGCACAATTGAGCATCCTTTGAATATATATCCGAAAGTGTGGTATTACTGTGTCTTGAGGAAGGTTGTTTCCTAAATTTCTGAGAAATTGCCACACTGATATCCAAAGGGGTTGGACCAGCTTGCATTCCCACCAGCACCTCATGGAACCTTCTCAATAACTGACTACAAAACAAACCTCAACAAGTACAAAAAACTTGGAATAACCCAATGTACCTTGTCAGATCACCATGGTTTAAAACTAGAAGTCAACAGCAATACTAATTTCAGAAAACCCACAGACACATGGAAATTAAACAATGCTCACCTGAACCATCAATGAGTCAAGGAAGAAATAAAAAAGAGAAATTAAAGCCTTCCTAAAATTCAATGAAAATGACCACACAACATACCCAAATTTATGGGACACAATGAAAGCAGTGTTAAGAGAAAAGTTCATAGCACTAAACCTCTACATAAAGAAGCTGGATAAATCCCACATTAGTGAATTAACAGAACATTTGGAAACTTTAGAACTAAAAGAAGCAAAGTCACCTAAGACGGCAGGAAATAATCAAATTGGGAGTTGAAATTAACAAAATAGAAACAAAGAAAACAATACAAAGAATCAATGAGACAAAGAATTGGTTCTTCGAGAAAAACAACAAAATAGATAAATCTTTATCCAAACTAAACAAAAGGCAGAGAGAGAATATCCAAATTAACAAAATTAGAAATAAAAAGGGGGACATGACAACAGACACAGAGGAATTACACAGAATCATCAGGTCATATTTTGAAAACCTGTACTCCACAAAATGGGAAAACTTAAAGGAAATGGACAACTTTCTGGATAAATATCCCTTATCAAAATTAAATCAAGACCAGATAAGCAAATTAAACAGACCTATAACTGATGAAGAAATAAAGGCAGTCATAAAAAGTCTCCCTACAAAAAAAAAAAAAAAAAAAAGCCCTGGACCAGATGGTTTTAGCTCAGAATTCTACAAGACTTTCAAAGAAGAACTAATACCAATACTCCTCAAATTATTCCACACAATAGAAACATAGGGAACATTGCTAAACTCTTTTTATGAGGGTACAATTACCCTGATACCCAAACCACAGAAAGACGTTACTAAGAAAGAGAATTACAGACCAATCTCACTCATAAACATTGATGCAAGCATACTAAATAAAATACTGGCAAACTGAATCCAAGAACACATCAGAACTATCATCCACCATGATCAAGTTGGCTTTATCGCAGAGATGCAAGGATGGTTCAGCATATGAAAATCTGTCAACATAATCCACCATATAAACAAGCTGAAAAATAAAAGCCACACACACACACACACACACTTTTAAAATATTTTTAAAGTCTTTTTTTGCCAGGTGATGGTGGTGTAGGCCTTTAATCACAGCACTCAAAAGGCAAAGGTAGGCAGATCTCTGAGTTCAAGGCCAACCTAGTTACGAAGTGAGTTTTAGGACAGTCAAGAGAGAAACCCTGTCTTCAAAAAAAAAAGTCTTCCTACAAGTGATCCATCAGAGCTCTGCCTCTACTAAAATGCCAGACTCCCCTAGTATGATAACAGTGTATTCTTAATATGGGTTTTTCTATACTTCTGAAAATTATTATTGAGTCAAAACAACATTAATAAAAGTTAATAAAGTTAATAAGACTGTAAAGCTAACAAGCTGTTGTCATTATCCAGAATATATTTTTATATTTTATCTCTAATAATTTTCATGTAAAATCCTCTCTGAAGAAAGTAAGGTGCTCAGATTGTATTGAGATTTTTTTTTATACTAAAGACCAATCTTTCAAGGAGCAACATTGTTAAGTCAGCTACACCATTGGCACATGCAATGATCCCTCAAGACAGGATTAATCACCAAATCTTCCTTAGATGGAGCTAATCCTAGGCAACTCTTTTCAGAAATAAATCTGAATTTCACATCAAACTACAAATCTTTCAAATGCCACATATGAAAAACTGATGAAATCTACGCCCTTATCAAACTAAATATTTTTTTTTTTAAGATCTACTTACTTGTGTGCTGGAGTAGGGATATGTGCTAAAGTCAGATGATAACTTATGGCAGCTGGTTCTCCCCTTCCACCATGTGGGTCCTGGGATCAAACTAAGATTGTGAGTTTTGTTGGAAATTGTCTGAACTCACTGAACTATCTTGCTTGTCAAAAATGAATATTTTTTAGATTTATTTATTGTGTGTGTGTGTGTGTCTGTGTCTGTGTATCTGTGTGTCTCTCTCTGTGTGTGTAGGCCAGAGGATAATTTGATACATTTAGTTATCATCCATCATTTGGATCTCCAATAAAATTTATATTACCAGTCTTGCCCAGAAATGGGCTGAGCTAGAAATACTGTCATCAATAGCAACACCAAACCCTTCCAATCAAAAATCATACAAAGTCAGAATACAACAGTCTCCAACTATTGTACCCAATTTTCTATAACATTTTTATAAATTTTGAAAATGTTCAAATTCTTGGTGATAACGTGATTTTCTTTGAGAGATGAGTTTAGTTCTGCTACTAAATAACAGGTGTCTTAATCTGCTTATGTGACTGTAAAATGCATAAGACTTGCTAGTTTAGAAACAGAATAAATTGTGCTTAGTCTGAAGTTGTAACTATCACATTCCAAGTTTTTCTATTAAGTAAAGTTTTCTTAACCTTTTGAAAGTACAAATAACTACTTGAAAATTTTCATATGTGTGTTGAGTGATTCGTGGAGAAGCGTCTTCAAGCTTGATTATATTATTGACATACCTCACAATATTTTCTGTAAGCAAGGCAAATTGTCAGAGGATAATTTGAATTATGAGTAAAAATAACAATGGCAAGTAGCTTCAATTGCAAAGTAATTGTTTATTTTCCATGGTTGTGTGTATGCGCCTGCACCAAGGTTCAGCTCCAGTGATCAGAGGACATCTTCAGGAGGCAGTTCTCTCTTCCACCACGGGAACTCCAGGATCAAACACAGGTGATCAGACTTGGCCTCGGATGCCATTACCGCTGAGCCATCCTGGCCTCTGTAATTATTCTTAGCACTGCTTGTGCATTTAGGCCTCAAATTGTCCTTTTCCATCTCACATGCCTTTTAAAATCACCACATTAGAAAGACTATAAGACATGCTTGACAAAAGTTATAACATAAAGATATAGTGATGAAAAATTGACAAATATAAAAACTCTCTATAAGATAAAAGCTTTCCAAGTTGTGCAATTTTTATAGCTGCAAATGTTTCTAACAACCAATCAGTAATGAAGCAGCTCAGTCATGAAACAAATGCCCACAAAACAACACAGAAACTTCTTTTGACGGGAGCGCTCTTTCAAATCCTCATTTCCCCCGTGTTTGCTCACTCCTCTTTTTCTGCAACACACAGGGTAGGTTGTAGGAAGTACTCTGTGACTGATGGGCTTACAACATTAGGTCAACAACCTCTCCACATAGCTCAGCCCTGGTCAGTTATCAATGGATTTCCCATTGTTTCAAAGACTCTTTGAAAAGATTAAATTAAGAATGATCCTTCTATATACTCTGATAATGGAGTACTCTTATCATTCATAAACTTGACCATCAACATGAATACTAACACGAATGCTTGCACAAGTCAACAAAATACATTTGTAATGCAATTTTTTGTTCAGCTCTAATGGTTAGTGAAACTTTGATTAATAAGATAATAACTAAATTGTTTGCAGTCAAAAGGAAAAATGCTTTATAAACCTAAAATATTTTGATTTTGTAGATATGCTATCATAAGAATGAAAGCGACCGTGTCTAAATGTTTAGTTTCAATAGTAAAATGGTTTTCTCCACATGGCTTTTAATTCTGGTAGCAAGTGTTCCAGTCACTCACACACCAAATTGTCAAAATATGTCCCTTCGAGAAAAGATTCAAGATACTTTACCTAATGGTGTAAAATGACCATATTGGAATTTTTTTGGTACTAATTATTTCTTTTTGACACTTAAATTTTTTATGTTTATTTTTGAGGACGATTCCTATATTGCATGTATCAGATTGACAATTTATCCACTGGTGATAAGACAAACAGAAATAAGTGCTTTATTTTGCTTCCTTTAAGTTTAAATATCCATGTAAACATGGCAACTGAGCACCTGGGTTTTCTAGCCTGGAGTTCTAGTTATACTCTGAATATGATTGAATGATTGTTGATTGATTGATGACAAGTACTAGATATACAGATGATAGAGATGCCTATAAAAATATCCTAGTCAATGACCACAGGCATGTTAAGAGGCCCCATAAGATTATATCATCCAATAATGTTGTAACTTAGTCTTTATAGTTGATGTTTGAATAGTGAAATCACTTTCGTGAGTCAGTTACCCAATTTAGAATATATTTCCACCACTACAGGACATCTGGCTCTAAATGCACACAAGTGAATTAAATAACATGAATTTCCAAAGTCCAAGAATGAAGCTTTTAGTATTGCAGTACTTTAAGGATGAAATGAAATCAAGATGCAAGATAGTCTTCCAGTTAGGAAGTGAGCTTACCACCGTCTGTTAAACTCCAAGAAAAAAGTGTTGTGGAAGAAGTACAAATGGAGATAAGGCACCAGTTATCTGGACCAGCTGTTACTCCTAAAATCTATGATGCTAATCTACCAGGTAATATACGCCAACACGCACAGCAGTGGCACAAGTGTTGTGAGGATTACCAACTGCTCTGTGATTGGACCTGAATCCTACTTCACAAGAGGAAATTTACATCAGGAATCCAAATCCAGTCAGAACACTTAGCTAAAAACCTTAAATCCTACTGATAAATTTTCTATTACTGTTTATCTAAACTGTCATGGCACCAAGCTGCCTTCTAAAGATTTGTTTCCATGCTGTAAATAAATGCTACTCCAAGCCTTAAGCAGAGAAACTTCTCTTTGTATGAAGAGCAGTAAATAAATAAATATTCTTCATAGCTCCTCAAGCTGCCAAGAATAAGTGATCAGTCCTAAGCAGAACATTTATACTACCACCTGTATAGTTTAGGGATCATTAAGGAATGATGGACAGAAAGAATGCAAGAGCCAGAAGACAGTGAGAAGAACTATAAAATGCTGACCTCTGGGCATGGCAGAACCAGCTCAGCCACTACAGCTCAGGTTGTTTACAATAGGCTGCACAATACTTGGTCAGTCAACTGTCATTCATTGTTTGGGGAGGACTCTTCGGTCCTATTACTTCCTACTGAAGTGGTGACACCTGATGCATTCTGGGGTTGAGCAGTCAGTGCTTTTAGTTGCATGCCCACTGAAGTACCCACTATGAATAGGTTCAAACCATGGTCACAAAGATGATTATGGAAGATGTCAAAGCAAAAAGATAAAAATGTTTGAATGGGAATTGCAGGAGGCGTTGATAAGGATGGGAAGGAGATTAGACAGTGTGGGAGGAGTCACAATAGTTAGAATACACTTTCTACATCTGTTAAATTGCCAAGCAACAAACAAAATTTGAAAAATGATCATTACTTTTTTATTTTACTACTCTGATTTGAGTCTATATAATAAGTGAATGGAGATTGTAGTAAACATTTTTGAGAAGTTTCTCCATAAAGCTAACCAAAGAAAAGAGATGGCACCTGCTGCAGAACAACGCACAGACTAGCAAGGAATGTTCTCATGCTGAAGAAATCCCTCCCTTTTCTTAAATAGAAGGGGAAGAGCTGATGAGATAAGTACAGCAGTAATGACATCATGATTGGAGTCTTTGGTAGATGATTATGGATTGAGATTCACAAGAGAACAAACATGTCTTCATTGTAGAAGCTAGAAGAAAGGTGGAGAATCCGATTGGTAGGAACACAAGGAAACTCTGATGAATTTTCTAGCTTCCACAAGAAAACTGAAACACATTTCAAAGTTGGAGTTTAGAGTAGGTGGGTAAAAGAAAGTAGGGAACTGCAGTCTGTGCCATTTCCAATAAAGAGAGAAAATTGTGATAAATGCCATGAGAGATAACACAGGATGGTTTGGTGTCATCAGAGAAACAAATTAGGTTCAAAATTAAGGAAAAGAAGGAGAAAAGAGAAGGAGCATCAAGAAAAGTCTTTAGTTGTGTATTAATGAAGGGAAGGCTTAGAGAAAGTCATGGTATGAGAAGAAGAGCCTGATGCAGGGGCACAATGAAGAGATGTATGGAGTCTGGAATATAAAGAATTAGATTCCAGCAGCCAGTTCCAGTCTAACTATAGTCCAGGGCCTGAGAAGGACTCACATCTGTGAGAGAGAAAAACTTGAGCTATGGTAATGAGTTCTAAAGACTCCATGCTAATAATTCTGACTTTCACTTTAGTGTAAGAGAATTCTCAGACAACCCCTGCTCTGTTCTCACATGGCATCTCTATTTTTGTTAAAATACCTTTACTTTATTACTTGGATTCTAATCACCAGCCTGTCACTTTCAACATACTGATAGCACTCCAAAGTCTAGTCCCCAGGCTTTTCATTTTTTTCTCAGAATATAATAAATGAATAATAAATTTGACATTGTAAATTTTATTTTAAAAACAAATGGCAGTAAGTATATGGATATGCCCAGCAGCAATCATTGATTTCATTTTAAATGAAAGCAACCAAAAGAATTGTGACTGGGTAGAAAGTAATTCATAAGTGCTGGTGAGAGGATTCTAAACTAACTCTAGAGTAATATTCTGTATGCTTAATATGACTCAAGCATAATGATAGCAAATAGAATATTTTAGGTATTTGCCATCCTTGATACTCTCACAGTATACCCCCCACTTTAAGATATTATAAAAGACAAGCAAGCAATTGAGATGCAGAAATATAGTTTTGTTTTACTATTAAAGATATAAAATCAACACTTACTGTTGTCCTTCCTAGCCTGGTAAATAGTTCAACAGCTGTCTTCCAGGTTTAAGATCTGTGTCTCGGTAAAGAGAAACTAACATAATTATCTAAAAATACAAAGGAAATAAGAGCATTCTTTAAATCAAGGAATCCATGAAAAAAATTCCTAGAGGAACACCACCACGGTTCTCATCTTCCTTTCCAAAGGGCCATCCTCTTCCAAATGGAGCTTGGCTTACTTTGTGTCTCCTGGCCTGGCAAGTCCTGGTGTTTTCTTCCCTAGTCACAGAAGTTACTTTAAGGATGAACCTACACTCACACCAGTCAGAGCATTAGATTAGATCTTATAAAATTAACAAGAATCAGTCATCCAAAGACTGCTAGAAGCCACCTCTATCTCCAGTGGAGTAATACGCTGTGGAAATAAATCTATCAAAAAGAAAATCAGAGCACAGAGCAGAGATGCAGGGATATCATTTCAACCTTTGCATGTAGTAACTCTGAAGTCAGTGGTAGCTAAGAAGTTCTCAGTCTATTACTTTGATCTGAGTGTTTATGCTCTTCTATAAATACTCTAATTGTAACCTCTACTTGTAAATAGGAAATTTGGGGAACCTGGGGCTTTGAAGTGACCCCACTACAAAAAACAAAAAGAAAATTCAGTTGTATAATACAGTTATACAATCTCATCACCATTGAGGCTGAGATCAGGGTGCAGAGGTCAAGTTTTTTCCATGTTAGATAAGACCTTGTCTTAAATTGACAAACCACACACACACACACACACACACACACAGAAACACCAATGTCTCTATCTTAAGGAAGGAAGGGTCTCAGGGAGATTACTAGTCCACAAAGGCTTCATTCTCACACAGGAGAATGAGATGTGCCCATTAACTGGTGACTATATAGTGGGTCCCATCCTTTTCCATAATATGAGGTAATGGTTTTTCAGAATGCAGTGCATCATTCAGTGTCCCGGTCTCAGTCTTTCCAACCATCAAACTGTTGAGAAACACAAATGTGATGCTTAAGAGCTACCAATTCCATTACAGACCCATTTACCCCTCATTTGATCCATTTTTGTATGCTGCATCCAAAGGAAACTGCCAAGGGGATGATTGCAGGAGAGATTCGATCAGAAAAGAGAGAAACAAACAATGGAATTTCCCTGGATAAGGGAGATGAAAGAATAAGAATGGTTTGATAATCAAGGAGCACTGGATCCAGTTGTAACTGCACTAGCCACTAGTCTCATTTCTAGGACATAACATCCTGACATCAACAACTTGAGAAAGGAAAGTTTTCTCTCAGCTCCTGTTTCTGGTCATCTGCAGTGGGGAGGTCATGGCGGAAGCTGGTCATACGTCTGCCATGGAGGAGGTAAGTGTGATGTATGCCTCCAGTCTTTCTCCCATTCATTCAGCTCAGGACATCGCCCATACCAAGGCTCTGCCAGCAGCTGAAGTGAGGTTTCCCACCTCGGTGAATCTAGAACATCCTTCACAGGAAGGACCAAAGACTGGCTTAATCCAGATACCCATCCCTGCTGGGTTAGCTTCCCTCTTAAGTGATTTGGATCCTGTCAGATTGGTAACCATTGCAAACCATCAATCATAGTAAACAATCATACAAACCAAAGAAGTTTCTCACTTCCCAAGATTGACAGAGTGCACTGTGAAAATTCTACTGAATTTGAACTAAGACTCAGAATAAATCCAGGTTCAAATAACAATTCTTACTGTTCTATATACTTAGGGTTCATCAAGAAAATTCACATTCAAATGTTAGTTTAAAACCACTGCCTGGGTATGACTTTGTACAATTGAAACAGAACATGTTTGTTCTAATTCTTTGTCAATGATATTTTAATAACAATAAACATTCAAGATGGATTTTTCTCTGTGAGTCCCTCATCATGTAGGACTATACTAACAAAATTTACATATATTCTGTGATTCAAACATAAAAGTTGACACCCAGATTTTAAAATTGCCAAAAGTCCATTTATGTAAAGAATTTCTCCAACATTGAAACTAGTCATCTTTGCACAAAACAACTGTTGAAATACAAGCAGCGGGCTAAGTTCCTAGCACCCAGCCGCCCGCATGGCTAGCTTTATACCCTAAATAATTACACGGAAACTGTATTCTTTTGAACACTGCCTGGCCCATTAGTTCCAGCCTCTTATTGGCTAGCTCTTACATATTGATCTAACCCATTTCTAATATTCTATGTAGCACCACGAGCTGGCTTACCAGGAAAGATCTTAACCTGCATCTGTCTGGAGTGGGAGAATCATGGCGACTCACTGACTCGGCTTCTTTCTCCCAGCATTCTGTTCTGTTTACTCCACCCACCTATGGGTTGGCCTATCAAGTGGGCCTAGGCAGTTTCTTTATTAATTAACCAATGAAAGCAACAGATTAATACAAGACCCACCTCCATCAAACAACCTTTTTATTTCCACTTTTATTTTATTCAAATTCCTTTTCTTTTTCCCAGATTTTACTGGATTTTTGAGGTTTCCTTTTATGATAATTAAGGTAATACAAAATTATAAGAATGTGTAAATGGTTACAAAGTCAATTATTTGAAGCCATAAACTAATTCCAAATAATGAATAATTCATGTGGTTAAATCTAATTTTGAGTCCAAAATGAAAACAAGGACTGTGGGAAAGTTACTTTTAGTATTATGTTTTTAATAATATTTTCATGTCATGACAAAAAAAAATGTGTTTTCTTGTGGAAAAAAAGCATGATGGTTCCAAAAATGTAGAGTGTTGCACTAAGAAAATTCACATTTCAATGAGGCTAATCACTACAAACCCGAACAAAATTGTATTTAATCAATTTTAAATGTTAAACATAGGGTTGCCAGCCAATGATGTGGATGCTATGGCAAACAATTCCTTTCCGAAGGACTTCTCTCCGCTCTGTTAGAAACACAAAACTGTCACAGATTTGTTCACAAACTCATCAGTAACTTCAAGGCAAACAGTGAGAAAGACTTGTTTGCAGTTTCTATGAACCTAGAGAGTCCTTGATACATTTTAGGGACAAGTCATAGAAACTCCTCAAGCTACTTTGGGAAGAAGACTAGGGAGAAAATTATTATAAGAATCAAAGACATCGATTGAATAATAAAGTACTAAAGATGGGTAAGATTCAGTTTCTATGGTTGCCAGCCAGGGCTAGTGGCAGAGGGGTTAGAACAATGATGGTCAAAATGTACAAATAAATGATGATTTAGTTTCTCCAAAAAAACAGCGCTCTCTCTCTCTCTCTCTCTCTCTCTCTCTCTCTCTCCCCTTCTCTCTCTCTCCCCCTCTCTCTCTCCTTCTCTCTCTCTCTCCTCCTCGTCCTCCTCCTCTTTCTTCTCCTTCTTAATACTTTTCTTTATCACAACACTCCAATTCCTAACATGTTCAGTTGTTCCCAAATTGCAGCTGTCATTTTGTGTGATCAGCTCTGAGAAAGGGCTGTGGTTGAGGAAGGTTGAACCATGGCTCCAGTGTCCTACCATCAGAATATATGGTGGCAATTCATGTAAGCATAGAGATGAAATAGAGAGGAGTTTCAGGGAAAGTGCTAAACATTGTAGAATCAATATGATGAAAATATAGGATGTCTTTTACTCCAAAACTATTGATGCATTTTTAATTATGAACTTTTTGAAGAATGACATTTGCATTTAATCCACATAGATCTATTGTGTCCTCTTTATTATTGACCTTTTATTATAAGGAATATGGCCCATTTCCTTTGAAACATACCCTTTCTCAATGCCCTGAGACTCAGGAATGCATGTTGAATGCCTGATCAACAAGTCTCAGTGATCCACCTGTCTCCACCCCTTCAGCAGCAGGACACTAAATCCATCATCTTCAAGCAGCATTTTTATCTGGGCTCTAGTGTTGAAATGGGGTCTTCATGCTTGAGAGACCAGTACTTTACTATCTTCCAGGCACTAATACTAATTATTGTAGTGCAAATATGGAAGAGTCAGAGTAGCAAGTAGCAACAAGAATGCCTTGTCTGTAGAATAGAAAGCATAAATGAAGATTTGTCTAATATTTTAAAAAGTAGAGAACAAGAGGTACTAATTCGCTTTCCTTTCATCTTGAAATCAGTTTACATTCAATTGAGTGTGTATGGATGTTTTATCTTTCTGTGCAAAGCTAAAGGAACATTATTTAAGGAACATAAAAGTGCAAGAAATTTAGAAGACAACTGAGTAATTAAGAGTGTTTACTACTCATGCAAGTACCTAAGTCAGTTCCCAACACCCAAATAGCAGCTCACAACCATCTAAACTCCTGAGCATTTTATATCATCTTCTTGCCTCTGGTGGAACCAGGCACACACATGGTGAAAACAAATTCAGCCAAAGCACTAACACACATGAAAGAAAAATAAATAAATGTGATTAAAAGGCACAGGTGAAAATGAACGTGACTTTCATCACGCTCTTTAATCTCCAGAATGACTGAACCAAGACGAACAGGAAGCAAAAGTCAGCCCTGCCTGGCAAATTCTCACTGATACTCAGTCCTCTCAGAAGACATTGCTAGGACTCAAGAGGAGCAAAAGCAAAAGCACTGGACCCAGCCTGCTCTGGGCTCAAAACGTGACTTGTGAATTCCCTTCATTCTTTTGACATATCCATGGATCATTGTCTGAAATTACCAGAGCATCAGATTGTTCATTCATAGTGACCTCCAATAGTGGTTTTCAAAGTAGAGCTCCCACGAATGATAATGCTCTTTGTATACTGCTGATGAGGGCGTCAAATATCCACCCTGGAAAAACATCTGGAGCATCTTCAAACCACAAACAGAATTAACATATGACCCATCAATACTGCATCTGGGATATATGCCCAGGAGAACTGAAAACATATCTCCTTACAAAAGTGCAGTCACACATGTTCAAAGCAGCTTCACTGCTCAAAGCAGTGAAACAGCTCAACATTTTTCCCGGGTCAAAATTTACACATAAACCTCACTTCATTTTCTTATTGTTTCCTTACCTCAGTAGGAAGAGAATAGATAAATGGTGACAAGTGCCCTTTATAAATGTTATTCAAATGTCATAAATAATATTAGTACTAATCACTGCAATTACTAATAAAAATTTACAGCAATTATGATGTATTATCCAAGAATCCTCTTATTTATTTTTTTTCTTAAAAATTTCCACCTCCTCCCATTTTCCTCCTCCCCATCCTCTACCCCCTCCCTCTCCAGTCAAAAGAGCAGTCAGGGTTCCCTGCCCTGTGGGAAATCCAAGGTCCTCCCCCCTCCATCAAGGTCTAGGAAGGTGAACATCCAAACAGACTAGGCTCCCACAAAGCCAGTACAGGCAGTAGGATCAAAACCCAGTGCCATTGTCCTTGGCTTCTCAGTCAGCCCTCAGAGTCTGGTTTGATCACATGTTCCATCAGTCCTAGTCCAGCTTGCTTTGGTGAGCTCCCATTAGATCAGCCCCACCGTCTCAGTGGGTGGGCGCACCCCTTGAGGTCCTGACTTCCTTGAATCCTCTTCAAAGGTAAAATCTGGTACCTAGTCATGAAATATGTACTTTAAGGCATAATTTAAATTATTCTTAAGTTTTATTAAAGAGTGGCTGTTTTTGCATAGCAAGGAGATATCCATGGCAATTATTTCCAACTATAAACCTGCAACTGAGACTTATCCCAGGCCACTTTCTCAAGTTTACATGTAATTCTTGGAACTGGAGAGAAAATGGAGGTACTGAGAAACATCACTGCAGGGCACTCATGTAAAATAAATATTTTCATTTGGACTCAAGTTAATAGACTTTTCAAGATTAGCACATTTGTTTGCATGCTGGTAATCTAAATCAATTTGGTAAGTTTAATTAAGTGTCGCTGAAAATGTGTTCTGCATAATTGACTGGTGATATGCTATGCTAAATATATCTTAATAAATGCAACTACGTTTTCTATAAGATATTTAAGTAAATTACCAATAAACTATATTAATTCATAAGGATTTCTTTAATTGTGTGTGGGGGACCGACAGTCAGGCCCGGCAGGCAGGCCTAGGCGGCGGAAGCACCGGCGCACAGACAGTTCCGGGTGGCGGAGGCACCAGCAGGCAGGCCTAGGCGGCGGAAGCACCGGCGCGCAGGCAGGCCCGGGCGGCGGAGGCACCAGCACGCAGGCAAGTCCGGGCGGCAGAGGCACCGGCGTGCAGGCAGGCCCGGGTGGCGGAGGCACCGGCAGTCAAGCCCGGCAGGCAGGCCTAGGCGGCGGAAGCACCGGCGCGCAGGCAGGCCCAGGTGGCGGAGGTACCGGCAGGCAGGCCTAGGCGGCGGAAGCACCGGCGCGCAGGCAGGCCCAGGTGGCGGAGGTACCGGCAGGCAGGCCTAGGCGGCGGAAGCACCGGCGCAAAGACAGTTCCGGCCGGCGGAGGCACCGGCAGGCAGGCCTAGGCGGCGGAAGCAACGGCGTGCAGGCAGGCCCGGGCAGCGGAGGCACCAGCACGCAGGCAAGTACTGACGGCAGAGGCACCGGCGTGCAGGCAGGCCCGGGTGGTGGAGGCACCGGCAGTCAGGCCCGGCAGGCAGGCCTAGGCAGCGGAAGCACCGGCGCACAGACAGGCCCGGGCGGCGGAGGCACCAGCACGCAGGCAAGTCCGGGCGGGAGAGGCACCGGCGTGCAGGCAGGCCCGGGTGGCGGAGGCACCGGCAGGCAGGCCTAGGCGGCGGAAACACCGGAGCACAGACAGTTCCGGGCGGCGGAGGCACCGGCAGGCAGGCCCGGGCGGCGGAGGCACTGGATACAGGATAGTGCGGGCAAGAAACAGTGAAGCCTGCACTGAGAACAGATTGCCCCGCTACAATTAAATCAAACCCAATAGATAGCATCGGTAAGAGGAGATGGGCAGACGCCAAGGCAAGAATTCACCCAACAATCTGAAAAACAACATGAAAACACCAGAACCCAATGATCTTACAACACAAGGACTTGAACACCCTATCACAGGAGAAGAGGAAAAAACTGACTTTTTGAAAGCAATAGAGTCCCTTAAACAACATGTAAAAAACGCCCTCATAGAAATGGATGAGAAGTATAACAAAAAGTTTGAAGAAATGAGTAAATACGTAAATGATACCCTGGGAAGCCAAGAAAAAACGATCAAACAGGTAATGGAAACAGTCCAAGAATTGAAAACTGAAATGGAAGCAAGGAAGAAAACACAAACTGAGGACCAGCTGGATATGGCAAATATAGGTCAACGAGCAGAGACTACAGAAACAAGCATAATCAATAGAATACAAGAGATAGAAGAAAGAATCTCAGATTCTGAAGACAACATAGAGAAAATAAACGGACTGATCAAAGAAAACACCAAAACCAACAAATTCTCATCACAAAACATTCAGGAAATATGGGACACAATAAAAAGACCAAACCTAAGAATAATAGGGATAGAAGAAGGAGAAGAGGCACAGCTCAAAGGTCCAGAAAACATTTTTAACAAAATTATGGAAGAAAACTTCCCCAACATAAAGAAAGATATTCCTTTGAATATTCAAGAAGCATACAGAACACCAAACAGACTGGATCAAAAAAAAAAGTCCCCTCGCCATATAATAATCAAAACACAAAATATACAGATTAAAGAAAGAATATTAAGAGCTGCAAAGGAAAAAGGCCAAGTAACTTATAAGGGTAAACCGATCAGACTTACACCTGACTTCTCTATGGAAACCATGAAAGCCAGAAGGTCCTGGATAGAGGTACTACAGAAACTAAGAGACCATGGATGCAAACCCAAACTACTATACCCAGCCAAGCTATTGTTCACTATCAATGGAGAAAACAAGACATTCCAGGATAAGAACAAATTTAAACAATACGTTGCCACAAATCCAGCCCTACAGAAAGTAATAGAAGGAAAATCACAACCCAAGGAATCCAACATTGCCAACACTGCCTACAATAACCCAGGCATCTAGCGACCCTTCAACAGCACAACTCAAAGAAGGGAGACACACAAACTCTTCTACCAAAAGCAGTAAGAATAACCGGAGTTAACAACCACTGGTCATTAATATCACTTAATATTAATTGTCTCAATTCACCAATAAAAAGGCACAGGCTAAGAGATTGGATACGAAAACAGGATCCAACAGTCTGCTGTTTGCAAGAAACTCATCTCAACCACAAAGACAGGCATCTACTCAGAGTAAAGGGTTGGGAAAAGGTTTTTCAAGCAAATGGTCCTAAGAAAAAAGCAGGTGTGGCCATACTAATTTCTAACAAAACTGACTTCAAACTAAAATCAATCAGAAGAGATCGACAGGGACACTTTATACTCATAACAGGAACGA
The DNA here is from genome assembly GCF_950005125.1 of Chionomys nivalis. NCBI lineage: Eukaryota > Metazoa > Chordata > Mammalia > Rodentia > Cricetidae > Chionomys > Chionomys nivalis. The sequence goes on from NC_080088.1 coordinate 19,121,343, forward strand.
TTCAGCAGGATGAAGTCTCAATCCTGAATATCTATGCCCCTAATATAAAAGCACCCACTTATGTAAAAGAAATATTGCTAAAACTCAAGGCAGACATCAAATCACACACACTAGTAGTAGGAGACTTCAACACACCTCTCTCACCAATGGACAGGTCAATCAGACAGAAAACTAATAGAGAATTAAGAGAATTGTTGGAGGTAATGAATCAAATGGACTTAACAGACATCTATAGAACACTCCACCCAAATAGGAAAGAATACACCTTCTTCTCTGCAGCTCATGGAACCTTCTCGAAAATTGACCACATACTTGGAAACAAAGGAAACCTCCACAGATACAAAAAAATATCAGTGTCCACCTGTGTCTTATCAGATCACCACGGATTAAAGTTAGAAGCCACCAACAAAGCTACCCCCAGAAAGCTGACAAACTCATGGAAACTGAACAGTCAACTACTGAACCACACCTGGGTCAAGGAAGAAATTAAGAAAGAAATTAAAGTCTTCCTTGAATTTAATGAAAACAAAGAGACAACATACTCAAACCTGTGGGACACGATGAAAGCAGTGCTAAGAGGAAAGTTCATAGCACTAAGTGCCCACTTAAAGAAAACGGAGAAAGCATACATTGGGGACTTAACAGCACACCTGAAAGCTCTAGAAAAAAAAGAAGCAGACGTGCCCAGGAGGAGTAGAAGACTGGAAATAATCAAACTGAGGGCAGAAATCAACAAAATAGAAACACAGAAAACAGTCCAAAGAATCAATGAAACAAAAAGTTGGTTCTTGGAGAAAATCAACAAGATTGACAAACCCCTATCCAAACTAATTAAACGACAGAGAGAGAACACGCAAATAAATAAGATCAGAAATGAAAAAGGGGACATAACCACAGACACAGAGGAAATTCAGAGAATCATTAGATCTTACTACAAAAGCCTGTATGCCACAAAACTGGAAAATGCAAAAGAAATGGACACTTTTTTAGATAAGTACCATATACCAAACCTAAACCAAGACCAGGTGAACGATCTAAATAGACCTGTTAGTCGCGAAGAATTAGAAACAGTTATCAAAAATCTCCCTTCCAAAAAAAGCCCAGGGCCAGATGGTTTCAATGCAGAATTCTACCAGAACTTCCAAGAAGAGCTAATACCTATACTTCTTAATGTATTTCACAATATAGAAACAGAAGAGTCATTGCCAAATTCCTTTTATGAAGCTACAGTTACCCTGATACCAAAACCACACAAAGACCCAACCAAGAAAGAGAATTACAGGCCTATCTCACTCATGAACATCGACGCAAAAATTCTCAATAAAATACTGGCAAACCGAATCCAAGAACACATTAGAAAAGTTATCCATTATGATCAAGTAGGCTTCATTCCAGAGATGCAGGGCTGGTTCAACATACGCAAATCTATCAATGTAATCAACCATATAAATAAACTGAAAGAAAAAAACCATATGATCATTTCATTAGATGCTGAAAAAGCATTCGACAAAATTCAACACTCCTTTATGATAAAGGTCTTGGAGAGATTAGGGATACAAGGGGCATACCTAAATATAATAAAAGCTATTTACAGCAAGCCGACAGCTAACATTAAATTAAATGGAGAAAAACTCAAAGCCATCCCACTAAAATCAGGAACACGACAAGGATGTCCACTCTCTCCATACCTCTTCAATATAGTGCTTGAAGTTCTAGCAATAGCAATAAGACAACATAAGGGGATCAAGGGGATCCGTATTGGAAAGGAAGAAGTTAAGCTTTCATTATTTGCAGATGATATGATAGTATACATAACCGACCCCAAAAACTCTACCAAAGAACTCCTACAGCTGATAAACACCTTTGGTAATGTGGCAGGATACAAAATCAACTCCAAAAAATCAGTTGCCTTCCTATACACTAAGGATAAGGAAGCAGAGAGGGAAATCAGAGAAGCATCACCTTTCACGATAGCCACAAATAGCATAAAATACCTTGGGGTAACTCTGACCAAGGAAGTGAAAGATCTATTTGGCAAGAACTTTAAGTCTTTGAAGAAAGAAATTGAAGAGGACACCAGAAAATGGAAGGACCTCCCTTGCTCTTGGATTGGGAGGATCAACATAGTAAAAATGGCAATTCTACCAAAAGCAATCTATAGATTCAACGCAATCCCCATCAAAATCCCATCAAAATTCTTCACAGATCTGGAGAAGACAATAATCAACTTTATATGGAAAAACAAAAAACCCAGGATAGCCAAAACAATCTTATACAATAAAGGATTGTCTGGAGGCATTACCATCCCTGACTTCAAACTCTATTACAGAGCTACAGTACTGAAAACGGCTTGGTACTGGCATAAAAACAGAGAAGTCGACCAATGGAATAGAATAGAAGACCCTGACTTTAGCCCACAAACCTATGAACACCTGATTTTCGATAAAGGAGCTAAAAGTATACAATGGAAAAAAGAGAGCATCTTCAACAAATTGTGCTGGCAAAACTGGAAGTCAATCTGTAGAAGAATGAAAATAGATCCATATATATCACCATGCACAAAACTCAAGTCCAAATGGATTAAAGACCTCAATATCAGTCCAAACACACTGAATCTGATAGAAGAGAAAGTGGGAAGTACTCTACAACACATGGGCACAGGAGAACACTTCCTACGTACAACCCCAGCAGCACAAACACTAAGGACATCATTGAATAAATGGGACCTCCTGAGACTGAGAAGCTTCTGTAAAGCAAAGGACACTGTCACTAAGACAGAAAGGCAACCCACTGACTGGGAGAAGATCTTCACCAACCCCGCAACTGACAAAGGTCTGATATCCAAAATATACAAAGAACTCAAGAAATTAGACCGTAAAAGGTTAATCAATCCAATTATAAAATGGGGCACTGAGCTGAACAGAGACTTTTCAACAGAAGAAGTTCAAATGGCCAAAAGTCACTTAAGATCATGCTCAACTTCCTTAGCAATCAGGGAAATGCAAATCAAGACAACATTAAGATACCATCTTACACCGGTCAGAATGGCTAAAATCAAAAACACCAATGATAGCCTCTGCTGGAGAGGTTGTGGAGAAAGGGGCACTCTCATCCATTGCTGGTGGGAATGCAAACTTGTGCAACCACTTTGGAAAGCAGTGTGGCGGTTTCTCAGGAAAGTCGGGTTCAACCTACCTCTTGACCCAGCAATACCACTATTGGGAATATACCCAAGAGATGCCCAAACATACAACAAAAGTATATGCTCAACTATGTTCATAGCAGCATTGTTTGTAATTGCCAGAACCTGGAAACAACCTAGATGTCCTTCAATGGAAGAATGGATGAAGAAAGTATGGAATATATACATATTAGAGTACTACTCAGCAGTAAAAAACAATGACTTCTTGAATTTTGCATACAAATGGACGGAAATTGAAAACACTATCCTGAGTGAGGTAAGCCAGACCCAAAAAGAGGAACATGGGATGTACTCACTCATATTTGGTTTCTAGCCATAAATAAAGGACATTGAGACTATAATTCGTGACTCTAGAGAAGCTAAATAAGAAGGTGAACCCAAAGAAAAACATATAAGCATCCCCCTGAATATTAACCTTCATCAGGCGATGAAAGAAGACAGAGACAGAGACCAACATTGGAGCACTGGACTGAAGTCTCACGATCCAAAGGAGGAGCAGAAGGAGAGTGAGCACGAGCAAGGAACTCAGGACTGCGAGGGGTGCACCCACACACTGAGGCAATGGGGATGTTCTATCGGGAACTCACCAAGGCCAGCTGGCCGGGGACTGAAAAAGCATGGGACAAAACCGGTCTCGCTGAACATAATGGACAATGAGGACTACTGAGAACTGAAGAACAATGGCAATGGGTTCTTGATCCTATTGCACGTAATGGCTTTGTGGGAGCCCAGGTAGTTTGGATGCTCACCTTAATAGACCTGGATGGAGGTGGGTGGTCCTTGGACCTCCCACAGGGCAGAGAAACCTGCTTGCTCTTTGGGCTGAGGAGGAAGGAAGACTTGATTGGGGGAGGGGGAGGGAATGGGAGGTGGTGGCGGGGAAGAGGCAGAAATCTTTAATAATTAAATTAATTAATTAATAAAAAAATCAGCAAGAAAAATAAAAAAATAAAAAAATAAAAAAAATAAATAAATAAAAAATTGTGTGTGGGGAAGGAAGGTATAGGCAGGAACATGGCACAGTGTACATACTCAAACCAGAGAATAAGTTGCTAGAGTCAATTTTCTACTTCCATCATGTGTGTTCCCCAAACTGAACTGGGCTCATCAGACTTTGCAGTGATCACCTTTGCTACAGAATATTCTCAATAGCCCAGATAACTGTAACAGTTTTAAGTATATTTTGAAGCAAACAAAATTTTATAATTAGCTTAGCATGGGAAAACATGAGTTATGGAGACTGGAAGCATTTATTCATGAATGACAAAAGTTTGTGGTGTTATCCTCCGGTCTGTAAAATATCAGGAAAATGAAACTGTGAGTTAAACAAAATCCCTTCTGTATAGTTGATCAGTAAAGGGTTGTCCAATGTGTCATATCTTCATATATTCTACTGAGTTACAAAGTATGAGTTTACAAATTCTGTGTATCAGGAATTCTTACAAAGGTACAGCCACAAACAATATGAAAGAATTCAATGATAAATATCTACACAAGACACCATAGAATGTTATGAGCTTGAGCCATTTAAATCTCACCTCTTTGAGCTGAGGCTATAACTCAGTTGGCAGAGTGCTTGCCTAGGACGCACAAAGCTCATGGTTTGATTTTCACCAACACATAAAGAAAGTGTGGTAGCACAGTCCTACAACCTTGGAACTCAGCAGGCAGAGGCAGGAGGCTTAGAAGTTCAAAGTAATCCTCAGTTATATTACAAATTCGTAGAGTACATGAAACCTTATCTCAAAAAAAAAAATCCAATCTTATCTCTTCAACGTCTTTGAAACTTAAATTTTTTAAAAAAAATTCAAAATCATTTCTAGCTTCAGTAAACTAAAGAATAGGCTTAGTAATGTTTTCCTTATGGGTTGTTGCAAGAAGATAAATGATGGCTATATTAATAGGCAATAGACAGATAGATAGATAGACATAGATAGATAGATGATAGATAGATAGATAGATAGATAGATAGATAGATAGATAGATAGATAGATAGATGATAGATAGATAGATAGATAGATAGATAGATAGATAGATAGATAGACAGACACACAGACAGAAAGACAGACAGACAGAAAGATTAGATAGATACATAAAGATGATAGTTGGATGAACACATAGATGACAGATATTTATCTTGGTACATAATGAAAGCTGTGAAATGCCTGCTCCTGCTAAGCTTGCTAAGTGACAGTTTGAGCTGTTTTGATACGTCAGAAATTGTGTTGCAACATTAATTTCAATTCTTTTCTACAATCTAATTTAATGGCATCATATGTTATTAGTGTCTGAGCTCTTTAACTCTCTCTCATAAACAAGTATTGAATCTCTTTCCAATTATAACTCTATTTTTAACAATTGTGCTTCTTCTTATGGGCTTCCATATTTAGAGTCTTTTTAAGTTTTCGTACAACACAGTTTTATTACTTATAATATCACTGTGCACTATTTCAATATTAAACATGTTTGTATTTATTAATACATATGGTCTTAATTTTCCCTCATTTTCTTAATAATCATCCTGAGTGCATGCCCCAAGCAACACATGAGGCTACAGGATTTTGTGAGACAAAAGAAACATGTTTGTTTTCTTGGGGTTTATAGTACAGTGTGGAATACAGATGTTAATTTCATGTGCTATAGAGAATCATAGATACCAGGAGAATATATTAGTTATTTGTTTTTTGATAAAAACTGAAGAATGTAACAGATAAAAGTTAAATTAGTAAATAGTGTTTGTTCTGGTAATACTATGAATTAGGGAGAGAAGCTGACAATCAGAATAAGTATCATGAAGGATGGCAAAAAAAATCTGATTATTAAAAAATAATTTACAAAATCATTAACAACAAATATTAAAGGACTTTGATACAATACACATTTCTTCTCAAAACAGAATAATTACCATTCTGTGGATTGCCTATGGGCATCCCCACAGTAAGAACAGACTGACCTCCTTCCTGATGGAGATCCAAAGTCCTCTTTTATTAATAGCTTCCAGACGTTCCAGTGGACACCATCTTTATTTAATGGTGGTACTCACCTTATAACTCCATTCTTCAAACCTGTTTATCCTACTGTGTTTGTGAATTATTAGCCATCTCATTGTTTATAATCTCTAGAAATAATTAGTACCTTCTAGACCTTGACTTCAAACTAAAACCAATCTATGCTTATTTCCTATAGAGAGGAATGTTCCACCTATTTCCATCCATTTGACTTCCATATGAGGCTGCCTTTGGATCATACCCTCATCTCTTGACCTTCCTCTTAATTATCATGACCACTTGTAATCTCACTGGTATTAATATCCTTTCAATGCTGCCTGTATCAATTTATCCATCCCTGTGATCAAATACCCAAGTAAGTCAACTAAAACGGAAAAAGATTAATTTGGGGTCACAGTTCTGAGGTCTCATCCACTGCTGTGATATGAGCACAGCGTGGCAGGCAGCTCATACCACAGTGGGTGAGAAGCAGAGAGAATGTCTGCACCAGCTGGCAAGTTGTCCCTTTTATCCTACCTGTTACCTCAAACTCTGGGATGTTGCTACCAACTTTCCTGGCAGAGTTTCCCACCTTAACTAAGAGATCTATTTGTAGACATATCTAGAGCTGTGATTTGCCGATCTGTAAGATTCCTCATTTCAGTTCATTGACAGACATAATTAAACATCACATTGTCTCTACAATAAATTTACTGAATCATAACTTTGATCATGACTTTTCTTCATTTCAATAAAAAAAAAACTGTTTCCCAACCAAGAATAAAATTTAATATATTTAGTTTTGCTTTAAAAATCTATGTGCTGGTCTATGGATATAGTTAAACTTCAGAGATCTTCTCTAGTATGCAGGAGATCCTAGGCTTAATCCCTAGCAAAACAATAAAAAGAAAACAAACAAAAAAGGAAACACAGTCAATATATTTGTTTTAAAAAATATTCTTTGGAATATTTACTGGGGTAGTTTGGATTAGAATGGCCTCCTGGGCTGGTATGTTTGCATATTGGTTTTCAGCTGATATACTGTTTGAGTGGGATTAGCAGGCATGTCCTTATTGTAGTTGGTGTATGGGAAGGGGCGGAATTTGATGTTCAAAAGCCAACACCAAGTACCCTCTCCTCTCTCCACATCCCTCCTGCTGCCTGTGGATCTGAATGTAAAACTCTCAGATACTGCTCCAGTGCCATGCTTGTCACTTGCTGCCATGATGATCGTAGACTAACCCTCTGAAACTCTAAATAAGCCCCTAATTAAGACAACAAATAGCTTAAAATTTGAAGCCTCTGAGCAAAGAAAATTATGCTTTTGAGTACAAAGAAAGTGATGATTCTTTGTGTTTGTATCATTTTAGAAACAAATAACAATGTTTCAAGATGTGTTCCTAATTTTTCTTTTTTTTCTTGGTTTTTCGAGACAGGGTTTCTCTGTGGTTTTGGAGCCTGTCCTGGAACTAGCTCTTGTAGACCAGGCTGGTCTCGAACTCACAGAGATCCGCCTGCCTCTGCCTCCCGAGCGCTGGGATTAAAGGCGTGCGCCACCACCGCCCGGCGTGTTCCTAATTTTTAATCTCCTATTGATAGCACCTACTGGAGGTTTGAGGATATCGTGCGTGACCGTGAAATTCCCCATGTCTGCTGTAACCAACTCTGGTCTCTGATGTTTTGAAGTTTATATAACTAAGACACTGCACAATAGGTTTAGGCTCTTGCCTGGCAATGGGTCTAAAGAAGCTGGCACCACAACTTCCATGTTTTCTTCACTTTCTCAGCTGCTCTTCTGAGCACCTCTGCTGGTTCCACCAAACACTGTCTCAGCTCTATTAGACCCTTTCATAAAATTGCTACAAGTTTTAAATATTTCAAATATGTTTAAGCATCTTTCTTAGCATCTTAAATAACATTGGATTTGAAAATACAAGCACAAATTCACCCTCAGATCTCTAAATGCAGCAGCAAAGAAAGTGAACTACTTCCTGATCCCACGTAACACTAAGGTTCCAAGGCATGAGGGTGTGAGTGGTGTAGGAGGTCCTTCTGTATTTGTGTTGATTTCATTGGCTGAATAAAGAAGCTGCCTTGGCCTTTCAATAGAGCCAAGCACTTAGATAGATGGGGAAGACAGAACAGAATGCTGGGAGGAAGAAGGCAGGCAGAGAGCCACCATGAAGTCTCCAGAGTCAGGCATACAGAATCTTTTATTAAAATGATAAATTACACGATTATGTAACAGAAAAAAATGTAAGCAGATCTTTGCAGAAAAAATAAAATTAAAATACTTCAGATAAACTCTACAACTTGTGTGCATTAAAATGTATTGGTGAACTGAGGCATGGACAGAGTGTGTGCATGCCTGACATGTCCAAGACAATAGAATCAATCCTTGGTTGTTTAATTTCAAAAAAAAGTACCAATTGAGTCAGACATGTTACACCTAGGATGGTAAGGGAAGATGACCAAGATTTTAATGTAAACTTGAGCTGTATAGTATAAGACCTTGACTCTAAAAACAAGTGACTAAGAAAATAAAATACAAATGTAAATGGAGTAATGACATTCCATATGAGATGGGTGATTCTCCACTGGTATTTCTTTTCAGAACCCAACTGTGCTACTGGTATTGTAGTGAACAGGGATGCTGATGGACAGATGAGCCCACCAAATGGTGCTGTAATGGGCAGGGATGCTGATGGAAAGATGAACCCACCAATGGTGCTATAGTGAACAGAGATAGTGATGGACTGATAAACCTATACAAATGGCACTGTAGTGAACAGGGATGCTGATGGACAGATGAACCTATACAAATGTCACTGTAGTGGGCAGGGATACTGATGGACCCATGAACCTACACAATTGTGCTATACCGGCAGGGACGCTGATGGACCAATGAACGTACACAGAACATTTCTCACACTAAAGTGTTATCTTTCTTCTAAGCACCAACATTGTTGGCATAACAACACCTGAAGTAATAGCTGCAATAGACAAAAGTTGGTGATAGGACTGAGCTGAAGACTGTTACAGGGAGCGGGCCCCTTGTTCTGGCTACCCCAGAATTTCACCTGAAATAATCACACAGAAACTATATTAATTAAATTACTGTCTGGCTCACTATCTCTAGCTTCTTATTGGCTAACTCTCACATCTTGATTTAACCCATTTCTAATAATCTGTATGTAACCACGAGGTCGTGGCTTACTGGGAAAGATTCAGCATGTCTGACCTGGCAGCTCCATGGCAGCTCTCCCTCTGCCCTTCTTCCCAACATTCAGTTCTTTCCTATCAAAAGGCCAAGGCAGTTTCCTTATTCAACCAATGAAGGCAACACATAGAAAAATTTCCTACACCAGGAGACAATGGAAAGTCAGGCTGGCTCTGAGGCTGGAGAGGGGACGACACCTGGGACTGTCACTGACAATAACGAATGAGGAAAAAACAGTTTTGCATTTATGATGATCAATAGTTTTTCTTATGGTTTTTGTTGCTGTTGGTTGGTTGGTTTTTCTGTTTGTTTGTTTGTTTTTATTTGGGGGGATGCCTGCTACAATCCAAGTAAAAACTGAAAACTAAGCAACTAGGTAGGTAAGGCTGTACTTTCAAAAAAACTCTGGCTGATGACACGTCTAAGCACTGTTAGAATATCTCTCCTACAATCCCCACTGCTTTGTTATAAAAAAGAAACTTTCACTCATCCAACAGTTGAGTAAAAAAGGGTCTGGGAAAAGCCAGAAGCAACTAGGTAAGGATAGTCTTTGAAAAAAAAAAAAGCACAGAATTCAAGAGGCTCTGCTTTTAGCCTTCAAGAACAAAAACGAAAGATAAAGAGCCTGAAGTGATTATCGAAGCCAATACTCCAGCCTTCTAAATTGTCAAAACAATAAAATGTCCACAGCGAAGGCGCTCGTGGGTACCAGATCCGTGCTTCTGGCCGGTCTAGCTCACATAGACACTGCAGTCATAGTTAAGCACCAGTGTATTCTTTCCTGGGCTTGGTGGACACTGAACTTTTTTCTTTCCGTCATCCTGGCAATCAACATATCTTAATAAAATCCCTCCTGTAGATTTGAACTTACTTGCCATCTGGGATTGAAGAGCACCTCAGAGACTTTTAACTTAATTGGGGTGCAGGCCTTGAGCTTGGCCCCACTGCTGCTTGGCAACTCTGTCCTCTTGCTGCAGTCTGAGCTGGGCTTCCCTTCAGACTGCAGTCAGCAAAATGAGACATCAGAAAAAGTGCTGATGCCCGAATCATTGCAGTCCAAACCATTTAATTAATATACAGGTTTAATGCACTTGGCGATTAAAATTTAATTCTTTCAAGACACACAATAGCAACAACTCCTCTTGCAAGCATTTAATCCATTGCTGCTAAGAAGGAAGCTGAACAGGGAATTGAAATGGAGTTCTTCCTCCTTTCTAAATATTTATCAACCTGTGATCAGTGAAATGACAACATGTGCTTAGCCCTACTTCATTAATCACAATTCTGGGTAGAAATTCTCTGTTATGGGCAGAGTGTTTCTTTTAATTGCATCACAGAAGACCTGTGCATACAAACACATTCCTCTTCATGTATTAACTGTGCCATACAAATGAGGCCACAAAATTTTAAAATACTCCCTACACAAATAAGAAATAGAGTGTGTAAGACATGGCTGTGCATATGTGCAGGCATATATACACACAAAACTAAAATGAAATTTAATAAAAATTTTAAGAAAAGGAAGATACATGCGGGCATACCCATGCACACACACAAAATAAAATTTAGTGAAAATGTAAAGGAAAGGAGAATTTGTTGGCAGATGTTCTATGGTCAAAACCCCCGTATTTTTCACTCCTTTGGGACATTTGTAAAATGACTGAATTTTCAGTTAAGGGCATCTGCCTTTGAAACCAGTCTTGTCACTTACTAGCTGTGTAAGACAAAGAGAGATTTATCTTTCCACACATTCTTATCGCATCTGTATCACCTTCTTTCTCCTTGGGGTTTTGAAATAATAAATGAGATATGCAAACTTGTATAGTAACATACATGTATAGAAACATATTTTCATTAAATTATTCTCGCATCATGATAGGTTGGCACAAACTTGATGGGTTAAAGGAACATTTCTTACTGGAGATTGAACCGATTGCCTTGTAAACACTAGGCAACCACCCTGCCACTAAAACAAATCCCTGGCTTTTTAAAAAGACTATCTAGAACTTTGACTCAACCTGTCTGTGCCTTCTGAGAAACTAAGATTACAGACATTGCTACCACACACAGCTTTTTACATCTTCTAGAACCTACTTTCCAAAGCCTAATGAAGGTCTCATTAAACCAAAATTAAGATGTCAGCAGAGATATGTTCCTTTCTGAAGACTCTAGGAAAGACTCCCTTTTCTTCCCCACTCTGTGTTCCAGATGATATCATTTTCCTGGCTCATGAGAGACATCATCCACGTTGAAAGCCAGCAGCACCCAGGAATCAAACTGGGCCAAAACCTCCTAGAGCCCATAGCCATCCCATGCTAGGGTCACAGCTGGAATGGTACTAAGCATGTAAAAACTCCCAGGACTAGTCTGGGACACTCTGAGGATGTGGAAGTAGGCATGGGGTGATAGTATGCTGCTTATCATGGTCCTGAACATAAAGCTTAAATTGTCATCTTAATTTTAATTTCTTTATTATTGTTTTTAACTTTCATACACATTGAACAAATACCCCTTACCCTTGCCACCCACCCTCCGACTAGCCCCCCTTTCTGCTAGACAGCCTCATTTCTACCTTCTGTTGTAGTAGGAGTGGCGGGCTGCATCCCGCCACCCGGCTCCGCATGGCTAGCTTTACCCGAAATAATTATACAGAAACAGTATTCTTTTAAACACTGCTTGGCCTATTAGTTTTAGCCTCTTACTGGCTAACTCTCACATCTTGCTTTAATCCATTTCTAATAATGTGTGTAGCCCACGAGGTGGCTTACCAGGGAAGATCTTAACCTGCGTCTGTCTGGAGTGGGAGAATCATGGCGACTCATTGACTCGACTTCTTTCTCCAGCATTCTGTCTGTCTACTCCGCCTACCTAATTTGCTGTCCTATTAAAGGCCAAGTCATTTCTTTATTACTTAACCAATGAAACAACAGATAGAAAGATGACCCTCCTCCATCAACCTTCATATCATATGTGTGTATTCAGAATTATATATACCTACATAAATTCTAAGAACCACAAACAGTAGATAACATACATTCACCTTTCTGACATTGCCTTAATTCAGTTAATGTGATTATCTCCAGTTGCATCCATTTTTCTACAAACCACATAACTCTATCATTCTTTAAAGCTGGAGGTGGGGAGAGTACCACATTTCTCCATCCATTTTTCTGCTATTGTACACCTAGGTTGGTTCTATAACTTAGCTATTGTGAATTGTCCTGCAATAAGCATTAATGTGTTAGAATCTGAGCAATCCACTCATGGGTTCATATAGACAATCCACTCTAGTGTCATTGGAAACTGAAATGTTTCAGCACAGCTTCTTTTCAAAACTAACTCACAAGGCATGGTGGTTTATGCCTATTATTCCAGTACTTTAGAGGCCCAAACAGGAGGATTGCTACAAGTTAGAGGTCAACCTGGGATACAGACAAAGTTATAAACCAGCCTGGACTACTGTACAAAATCCTTTCTCAGAATATCAATAAATAAAACCATCTCAAGATAGACGAAAACTTTTTGATAAACAGAAGTGAAAGATCACCAACTAATGTCCACACTACTAACATTTCCACCCTCACATAACACTGAACTCACTTCCACAAATTTGTGTTTAAATATATACTAAGATTTTTCTTTCCCTACAGAACTGCCATTATATTCCATGCAAATTCCTTATTAGGAGAGGGAGGTTTCCCTCTGTTCTGTGCATTGTAATTTATGTAGCAGCCTTGCTGACCTGTCCCCTTCAAATGCCAGCAACACCTCCTCTCCCTCAATTATGACAAACAAAATTGTCTTCAGATACTGCCAAATGTCCTTGAGGGTCAAAATTGCCTTCAGTTGAGAGACAGTGCTCTGAATTAAAATATATAAGCTGTCTAGTTAATGCATGCATATCTGAAGAATAGCATTTAAAAAAGCTAGGACTCATTGCTGAACTATTCACGAAACAATGAAATTGTGTTTGAAATATACAATATTCTGTTTGCATAATACCCGACACAGTAGTAAACTGATGAAAATACACATTCTGAAGTTTTTATTTGTCTGATATATTTGTTTTCCCAGAAATGTCATTTTCTCAGCAGTTCCTCCTGGGTGTGCAGGTGATGTGAACAGAATACAGAAAGAACGCAGGAACAATGTGCTTGGAGTCTGCGTGCTGATTTCTCCTGTTTATCTGTGAACTCAGTGTCCATAAGCATTGGAGGCCAGCTTGAGATTTTTACAGAGTTCCATCCATCATGGCTTTTGAAGTTCCAGGCAAGCATTGGAATTCTTATAACTAGAGGTTCTATAAAGAAAGTCTGAGTGATCGACTGTATTCAAGATTGAGAAGAAGAAAACAACAAAGGCTTTTGTGCAACAGGCACAGAATGCTTCCTTCTTTCCTAGATTCGAATAATTCTGCTTCATGTTTACTCCCAACACCCAGTAAGGTTTATTTGTAGTTTTTCCAATGATGAACACCTGCATTTGATGACAAAAAAAATCTTCTTGTAATCTTCTGTGGTTGAAATTAATCCTTAAATAAAGCATACTATAAAATTCCATTAGCATCTTCAATTGTCCAACTTCATATTGGCTCTCAAAATTTTTTGAATAGATTTATTTTCAGGTTTCTAATCTATTATATGAGGAAACAATTATTTTCACTTGCTGCAATAATATTTAAAATGATAAAACAATAAATTTAGGATTAATAAATAGTTGTCTTAATCTACCCCTGAATTTTATGTATAAAGCACATATGAACTTTAACAAGTTTATAAATACTTAATTGAATAAAGTAAAATAATCCACACAGAACTTAACTAAACAGTCTGACTATGCAGCCTCCAGCAGTAGGTCTGGCCAATATAATGTACAGCTATAAAAGGCCTCTGAACACATTGGACAGTCTCCAGTAATTACTGCAGAAGATGAGACAGTTTGGAATAGGGCATTTTATATTCACATGTTATGGCCCAAATGAGAACATCTGCCTAAAGGCATTATGGACATGCCATCTGCTCTTTGGCAAACTCAACCTCCCTGAATAATGAGAGATAAACTCTTCTTGAAAAAATATGTAGAATTTTAAATAAGATGTTTCTGTCATGTTAGGGGTAAGCTTAATAATAAATTATCACTTTTTAAAATCTTGTTCTTCTTATCACAAATATTAGAAGATGCAATTTCATTTCACATTTGACCACCAATAAATATTTCTTTCTGATAGTCCCCAAACATACAAGGGCAGGCAAGCAAGACACACTGCAGGGAAAAAGATACTCTCAAATAGATAATAAAAGGGCACACGACTATAACCAGTGTGGCAAACCGTATTTCTAAAGATAGACATACAATCTTTTCCATTTCACACAGCCTCACACAGCCTTGATTCCTCAGCATATCCTAATGCTTCTCCAAGTGAGAGGCAGGGCCTGTGCCACATTCCCTTTGAATATGAGCAGCATTTGTTGCTGCTGATATCCAGTTTTAATCCATGGTGAGCGGATATGTGACCAACATTAGTTAAAAGAGTGATGATGGTAGTACCACGTGATACCTATGAAGCTTCTATCCTCTGCTTCATCACTTGATCTTACAACCTTCAACTTGCATGCAAGTCGCCATACTGTGCAGAAAGTCCGCCCACTTGGAGAAGACAGAGATGGGTACAAAGTTGGCAGTTTTAGACTTTGAGTATCTCCAGTCCAGGGACATTATTGTAGTAATTGTAAATCAGGAAACACTTTACTCTAGACACCCTTCACAATTACTAAATACTATGTGGTTTTGTGTATATATGTGTTTGTTTATCTGGGGTTACTCAGATGTGTGTGGGCAGTGAATGCATCTTTTTGTGTGGAGTCAAAGGTAAGACTAAGATGTTTTTCCTCAGGAGCCATCTGTTTGGTGTTTGAAATAGAACCTCTCAGATGTCCTGGGACTCACAAATTCTGCTAGGTGGGCTAGTCAGTGTTTCCTTCCTGGGGATCTTTTTCTCTGCCTCCCTAGTTCTGGGTTGAATAAAATAGGCAGCCACAGGAAACATACCCGTGGATTCTGGTGGTCACACTCAGGTGTTTTTGTACGTAGGGAAAGAATTTTACTAACAGCTGTGATTCCAGACTTCACTGTTAAACCTCTTTCACCTAAGTCCCCTTGATATTTTAGAACAGACAAAGCCCATATTCATTTTACTTCTTCAGAAATTCCTGACTCACAGAAGCCTTGAGCACTGCTTTTTATTCAGCCAAATTTGGACAGATTTGTTTCATGACAATGGTCATTGGAGCAAATGGACAAGTCATAAGCAAACATACTTCCGTATTATATTTATGGTGAATTTAACAAGAACAACAAACCATGGGTCCAATGAACTTAATTAGCAATATATGATCTGGAAAGTAAAATTGAAAACCAGGTCCTTACAGATTTTGCTTTGCCAATGCATTAGGTGATTTCTCACTTAATTAAAGTTGTTTATTTTATTAATTAATTTATTTAATTATTAAAGATTTCTGCCTCTTCCCCGCCACCACCTCCCATTCCCTCCCCCTCCCCCAATCAAGTCTTCCTTCCTCCTCAGCCCAAAGAGCAAGCAGGTTTCTCTGCCCTGTGGGAGGTCCAAGGACCACCCACCTCCATCCAGGTCTATTAAGGTGAGCATCCAAACTACCTGGGCTCCCACAAAGCCATTACGTGCAATAGGATCAAGAACCCATTGCCATTGTTCTTCAGTTCTCAGTAGTCCTCATTGTCCATTATGTTCAGCGAGACCGGTTTTGTCCCATGCTTTTTCAGTCCCCGGCCAGCTGGCCTTGGTGAGTTCCCGATAGATCATCCCCATTGCCTCAGTATGTGGGTGCACCCCTCGCAGTCCTGAGTTCCTTGCTCGTGCTCACTCTCCTTCTGTTCCTCCTTTGGATCATGAGACTTCAGTCCAGTGCTCCAATGTTGGTCTCTGTCTCTGTCTTCTTTCATCGCCTGATGAAGGTTAATATTCAGGGGGATGCTTATATGTTTTTCTTTGGGTTCACCTTCTTATTTAGCTTCTCTAGAATCACGAATTATAGTCTCAATGTCCTTTATTTATGGCTAGAAACCAAATATGAGTGAGTACATCCCATGTTCCTCTTTTTGGGTCTGGCTTACCTCACTCAGGATAGTGTTTTCAATTTCCGTCCATTTGTATGCAAAATTCAAGAAGTCATTGTTTTTTACTGCTGAGTAGTACTCTAATATGTATATATTCCATACTTTCTTCATCCATTCTTCCATTGAAGGACATCTAGGTTGTTTCCAGGTTCTGGCTATTACAAACAATGCTGCTATGAACATAGTTGAGTTTGGAAAGCAGTGTGGCGGTTTCTTAGGAAAGTCGGGTTCAACCTACCTCTCGACCCAGCAATACCACTATTGGGAATATACCCAAGAGATGCCCAAACATACAACAAAAGTATATGCTCAATTAAAGTTGTTTTTAATAAACAACAAAACTGATAAATTCTGGAGTTTGTGTAAATGTCAGTTTGATTTAAAAGATTCTTTTTTTCTTTTGAAGACAAATTAACTGGGTCTGGGAAGATGTCTCAAACAGATGAAGAACTTGATGTCATTTGGAGAGTCTACCCAAGTGTGAGGACCAGAGTTCAGATCTGCAGATCACACTTAAATATCAGAAGTGTATGGTGGTTCACCTGAGACAAACCACCTGATGGGTGGTTCACCCGTCAGAGACAAAATGTGCCTTGACTAGCTAGACTAGTCAGACTTGTCAAGCTCTAGGTTCAATAAGAGATACTGCATCAATTAAGGGGAGAGTGATCTACTGATTCAGATCAACATAATTTCAACTTCAGACCTCCACACATAGACACAATTACACATGTGCACAATCACACACACACAGTAACCTACATACTATTCACTCATAAACACACACATCTGAAAGCATGAACACTATATGTATACACATAATCACATACAAAAATCATACAGAACATTAATTGAGAATGAGCTGCATTTTATAATGTCTTTGATCATACAGTACAGCATTCTTATCAGCTTTCCTAGGAAGAATAACTCATTTACTTTCTCTCCCCGTATGTGAGTATCTAACACCACAGAAAGCTGATCAGCATGGCTATTGGCCTGCAATCTACTTTAAGAGTGCCCTATGTCCACAGAGCCTTTAAATTCATTGCTTCCGGGATTTCCTTTTAGTGGACTGATGACCTTGAGACTTTAAAGCTACTTAGTATAAGAGGCTTTGTCTATATTAATTAGCTACTTTTTTCTGGACTTGGAAAGGACAAGAATTGAATCAGTACCTTCCTTGCAACACTGAGTATTGAAGTCTAAAGGCTACATTTGAAAAAAAAAAAAGCAAATTTTAATGAAGAACATAGTTTCCACGGTTGACTTTCTTGTGCTAATAAACTCTTTAAGACCTCTCTTCTAGTTGAAGACCCGTGCAAGAGACACAGTTTTCCTAAACTCATGCCTGTTGTTGTCATACCTCAAGATTTCCTGAAAACTCTCAAAGTTCATCTCTTTTGCTATGCCATTTTCAAATTATTACTGGAAGATATTTTAAGGTTACTCTCCTTAATGGGTTGGTGGGTACCATGTAGTCCCTCATGGGTCATGTTTCATAGTAGAAGAAGCTAAGCAAGAACAGTACCTGTAGAATCTTCCTACTCTCTTTCTTCTTACCTCCCTCCCTCTGTCCCTTCTTTCATTTTTTTTCTTGCTCCCTTCTTCTTTCTGTTCTTCCTTCCTTCTTTCCTGTGTCTACAAAAACATAAATCCCACATTTTCCTCTGATGTTGAGCTTACAAGGAATGGCAGGAGTTCAAGAGGCATAGCCAACCTTGAAAACTGTGGATGAGGAAGATTGACTTATTAGCCTGTTCTTGGATTTAAAATTAATAATAATTGATGTTACTGTTCTGTTGTTGTCATTTCATTACTTTCCTATTTTTAACCAGGCAAGACTTCCAGTGGAGGGACTGGGACACCAACTCAGTCATAAACCCTTTGACCTATGATTTATTCTGCCTACAAGATATTCTAAGATAAAGATGGCACAGAAATTGTGGGAGAGACCAACTGGTACAGCTGAAGCCCCATATCCTCAGAGGAAGCTCACCCTTAGGGCCAAGACACAGAGGTGGGAAACCCTGGAGACCTAGGGCAGAACCAAACACAACCGACCAAAAAAGCCAAAGAAACCATTACTAATGACATTCTGCTGAACTCATAGATTGGTGCCTAGCCCAAATGTTACTGTTATTTTATTCTCCAACTAAACAGTCATTCTGTGTTGCACTATGTGTCAAATTCTGATAGAAAAGAAAAATACATATAATCATGTCTGGGGCTAAAAGAACAAATTAATAGCAGACTGACTTAAATGATACAAGATAATTCATAGAGAAAATTTGCTAGAATACTGTCTCAATTCCTTCATTACACAATGCTCATTCAGATTGCTCCTTCATATGACATCCAGTTCTATCCTTATGTCTTTGCTAAGTTAGTTTCTATATATCTTCCTCTTAGAACATTTTCTATCAATGATTTTTCTCCAATTAATTTAACATTTAGACAAGTTGAACACATTCTCATTTTTATGTTCTATACCTGTAGCAAAACCACTTCTGGACTTTACGTGGCCATTATTGTCACGCTCATCATGATCATGACTGTCACTATCATAGTCATTGTTATCTTGAAGTAGAGAAAATAATTCACACAGGACCCTTGAGATATCAAGGCCATTAAATCCACTTGTGGAGCTAGTAAGGGACCATGTGGTTCATGAGGATTGTTCCCCTCCCAGAATACTAATCACTACTATATAATAGGCAAACAGTTAGGTTAAATGATTCCTTTCAGTGTTATAGACTTCCATAAGTCATCTAAAGGACTTCCTGGTGATGTACCTGTCTATGAGTTACCAATGCTTCTGTGAGTAATCCCAGTAAACTTCATGTTTAACCAAGCTGGATTTGAAAGAAAATGTTTCTTTAGTCATCTGGTGCTCTCTCTGGAATGAGATTTATATTTGTTTCTGTGTGTGTCTTCCCAAAATTATACAATATTTGAAAAAGAACATTAAACCATAAAATCCATACTTTAAATGTGTATTATTGTTAAGGTATAAATATTATGGTGGGCACAATTATACAAATACCTCTTCTTCTAGTCTCTGGTCCCTTATTCAATCAAACAGTCATGTAAATAGCTCTGCATAGGGCTTTGGGAGACAGAGTTAAGAATACTTATCAGCTAGCAGTGTTGAGGAAGAATAATGGTTCCTTTATGCTTTTAGTTCAACCTCTTAGGACTTATGAATTAAACTAACAAAGAACACAATAAATAAAATTCATAATTTAATTAATATTTAAATGAATGATAAATTATGAAGTGAGTAGTACATAAATATTGGTACTAATGGAACATGAAAAGTATTTTAGTAAAGACTCCTTGTGCAAACTCACTTTGGCATCAGCTCCCCATTTTGGTAAAGAGTGCTTTTTGTCCTTGCCATAGTAGTGAGTAGGTTAACCTTGAGGGTAAACGTCTTATTCCACTTTTAAGTAGACAAGACCACAGAAGTGTAGATATGTCCGTTGAATTTAAATTCCCTTCAACTCAAAATTGTCTTTATGTCAAAGTGGCATATTCTGATCACCTTCACTTGAAAGTAGAAATATTATCTTGCAAACATTTGAAGCACAAGATGATTTAATATGTCACTCTGTTTGGAAAATAACAAGGAGAGATTAAAGAATTTGTCTACTTTTAGAAACTACAAAATACCTTCATTCAACATACAATAACAATAGTGGGCTGTCAGTCCTGTAGTCCAATATCTTTAGGCATTTGTAGAGTACAAACATATCACCACATTTCCCCTTTTTTGTCTAAAGTAAAAAAAGGAAAGTTAAAACTAACATAAGAAAAACTATATTCAATGAATGCAGTAACTATATACAAATTATAAGGCAGTAAATCCATCAATAATGTCCACTAGCAATTGACAAATTCAGAAAAAATACTCCATATCTATCTTATCTTGTTGGATCCAAAAGATTGTACCTAATTCACTTTCTATTCTAACTTGCATTACCAAAACTATCTTTTAATGTATCTCAACCTTATACACATTACATCTCTTTAGAGAATTTCATTTCTGGATCTGGTAACAAGGAAAACTATAACTATAAAGTCTTCAACTCTATCAGAGACCTGAGAAGGAAGTAATAGTATCTGAGTAAGCAGGAAGTGCAAGCAAGTGACTTCCAAAAAATGTGAGAAATGCCAGAGACATCTGGCTGCCTGGACAGTCACCCAAGATTCCTCTGCAATATTGGTGCATTCATTTTCAGCCTACCAACCTAGCATATCTGGACAGACTTTTCTGTGGAGTAAGATATTTTGAAAGGCTGTCCTACCTTGTCTTAGCAAAAATTGGCAATTCTTTCTTTTGCATCTTATTTGTCCAATTTGGACAGCATACATTTGGCAGTCAAGGAACAGGCACTTTCTTGCCCAGTGGCATACTTTTGCCACAAATAAAGTAAACTTCATATAAAATTTCTTCAATGCCCATCATCTTCACTGAAGTTGATTGGTGCTGACAGGAGCAGACATGTCTTATTGTTATTAAAAAAAAAAACACCCTATTTTTTTTTAAAACACATTAAATGCCATATTCTGTAGATATCTGAACTGTTTGAAGATGACCTACCTATCTAAAATATATCTCTGTCTGACCTTGAAAACATACGTAATATGACTATAAGTTTGATTAGAATAGGTGAGAAATTACTAACCTGCATTTTCATATTATCCTAAATAGTAAAAATAACTTTCAAGGGATAAAATCTTACATTACATTGTCAACTACAAACTCCTTGTCAAATGAATTTCATAGGTACAATACATTGAACAAGATTAGAAACATATGTACAGTATTTTCAAATAAAAAAATCTTAAATCTCCAATTTGTATCAATATATAAAAATCCATATTGATATAAAATATTTAAAACTAGTAGTTGTTTTTTAATAGTAGATTCAATAGTCTACCTTTTATTCTATTTCTTCAACACTCCTTTTAATTTTCAGAGTAGACTCAATAATCTACTTTTACATTCTATCATATCTATATTCCTCCTTTTGCTTTTCAAAACAAGAACTCTAGATCTAATCTCCTTCATTCAATTATTTTTTGACCATTACCAATAACAGATTGTAACCAAACCTCTGCCCTCCTCCAAACAATGACAAGTATCCATAACCCAATAAAAGACCAAAAACCACCCATTCTACCTCTTGGGAATGTGGGTATCATGTTTTGAAATTTACTTCCTGCTGTGTGGGGTGATGGCATCTTTAGGGAATCCTGAAAAGAAAAATTCACAATAATTGTCAAATCCTGGGAGAGGTAGCTGTATCATTTGTTGTCTACTCTCTGTGTAATAGGAAAGTGCAGAGCTTTTCTCAAGCGCAGGCTACAGTAGTCTGTAAAACTGGATCATCTCAGCTGGCCAACTTGAAATTGGTATGAGGTAATCTTTAGATGATATTTTTCAGCATAGTGGCTTTATCATAGACTTTGTGGAATCATCATTGCTGGGCCCCATCTTCCTTTTAAAAACTTCAAAGGTCACTGTTAGGTATGGTCTTGATTCCCTGCAGAAAACATAAACATTTTAAGTGTCCTATGCAGCAAATCTCAAAGAGGTTAAAAAAAAAAAAACACACTTTGTTATGTACATCCAGAGTACAAAAACTTAATTCCTTTGACCTGATAGAAACTCAAACCTGAAATTATGTACAGAAAGCTAGATAAAGCCTTTTTCTAGAATTAGTTATTACTGTATATGACCATTGATATCATGACAAAATTTAAAAAATATATATTAATCTTTTAAAATTTGGCATAATACTTATAGCTTAAGAAAAGCTTTAAAGAACCAAAATAAAATCAAAAATTATGAGATAAGTGGCAATACAATAGTCCCTAAGTTTTTATTTTTCTTCTCTCTCATATCAGATGACTCTTCTGACATGAGACAGAGATTTTGTATTTACTGTAACAAGCATATCCCGGTTTAGCGAAGAAGAGAGCCATACTCTAACTCCAAAGCCAGCTTTAATTTTTAATTGGACTGGGACTACAAAAAGACTATTTGTACTATATGTCTATATAGAAAAGAAGAAACAAACATTTGGGAAGACTTATGAAATTTTATCCTCTTGGAAATGTAATATATCAATAGGTCATTTTATGTTTTTTCTTGGCACATATTTTTTCTGGATGATTTATCCTTTGCTTTCAGATGTCTCATTTGTCCAGTGGTATTCAGATTCCTTTGACGGATGCTTATATTCTCTTGAAAAAGACAAAACCAAACACTTCCCCAACCCTAATTTTATGGAGGTTCCCTTTTGACAAATTATATCTGGTCCAATGAAAAACATTTGTTAGTTTTGTAGGTTACTTTAGTGGTGTGGGAGATCCTGTTGCTTTTATTGGTTAATGAATAAAGAAGTGCTTTGATCCTATGGCAGGGAAGAACTAGGTGGGAAAAGCTAGGCTGTATGCTAAGAGAAAGTAGGGTGGAGTCAGAGAGACACCATGTAGCACCACTGGAGACAGATGCTAGAACATTACCAGGTAAGCCAAGGCCATGTGGCCATACACAGATTAATAGAAATGTGTTAAATTTATATGTAAGAGTTAGCCAATAAGAAGCTAGGGATAATGGGCCAAGCAGTGATTTAATTAATACAGTTTCTGTGTGATTATTTTGAGGCTGGGTAGCCGGGAACTGATGGAGGGAAGTCATTGGTTAATAAAGAAACTGCTTGGCCTGATAGGTTTAAACATAGGTGGGTGGAGTAAACAGAACAGAATGCTGGGAGGAAGAGGAAGTGAGGCAGATGCCATGCCTCCCCTCTCCAGGGCAGACGCGATGAAGCAAGCCGCCAGGTCCAACATGCTGAATCTTTCCGGTAAGACTGGTGCTACACAAATTACTAAATATAGGTTAGGCAAGATAAGTCACGACCTCGTGGTGCTACACACATTAATAGAAATGGGCCAAGCAGTGTTTATATGAATACAGCTTGTGTGTTGTTATTTTGTGTAAAGCTAGCCGGTGGCTGGGAGCCAGGCAGCAGGAACACAGCCCACAGCTCCTTCAACAGGGAACCAACAAGTGGCCTCTTCCTACAAATTAGTGCCCACATGGCCAACAAAAATCCACTTAAAACCTGAGAGAGTTTAAAAAGGAATTCTAAATACAAAAATACAGAGTTTAACACAGCTTCTTGCTGCTTGCTGGTGGCATGCAGCAGCTCCTTTAAAAATGATATTCCTGATTCAGTGGTAGCAAAAGAAAAAAAGCCATGCCATTTTGAAATGCTGGCTTTCTGGGACATGCTGCCAGCAGGAACTCTAACTCTTTCTTGGGAGGTCCAGCTATGTAATATTTAAATGGGGTTTGTGAGCAGACTGCTGCAGCTTGCTTAATGGTGACCTATACTGACTGTATGCATGAGAATGGGGTTGTGTGCATGGCTCTCAGAGTCTCAAGCTACTCCACAATGCTGGATTGGGCAGGCAAGCAGATGTACTGTATATACCATAGCAATGGCACAGCTTAAGTTTTAGACTGGGCAGGCAAGCAGGAACTACCATATATACCACAGTAATGGCACAGAATAAGTTTTAAGAAGCAATTAGCATTTAAAAAGCACTCCTGAGTAGTAAAGAATTACAAATATGCAATAAAGACAAATTCAGATGAGTCATAGTGTTGGATAAATGTATGTAGGCTTGGAAGAGAAAAGAAAAAGAAAATAGAGCATCATAAAATAAAGTTAATGCTTTTAAAAAGGCAGAGTAGAGGCAGAGTATAGAAAGTCACAAATTAAGAGGAGTAAAGAAAAATAAGCCACATAAAAATGGAAAATTCACAGAGAGTCTGGATTATGTATATTATTGTGTTTTCATTGAATTTTTTGACTGTGAAGGAGCTAAGTACAGGAGGGGCATTTCATTATATGGGCTACTAAGTTAAACCAACATATATAACTTAAAGGTATCACAACTTTAGATTTTGGGTCTAAGAACATGTTGCTTTGGAAAAGAGGTTCCTTTTTTGTTCCCACAGAGGATGAGAACCTGTGGATTGCGTCCAAACTGGTGTGGTTTGATGGAACAAGAGCCCCCTGAAGGTCTCTATAAACATTTCTAAAACTTACTACACCCAACAATGAGTAGGAAGCTGTATGGAGAAAACTATGCCCATATTCCCAAATATTGTCTATAAATTTTTGTTTGAATTAAGAGGGGGATATAATATAGATATGAATAATTTGCTTTTGGTATAGATCTTGGTTTATTGATATAAATTTAAAGTTAATCTTGATATATATATCTGCTCTTGATTAAGGTATTGTGATTGTGTAGTTCATTTTAAAAAATTAATGTATAATTAAGAAATATAGGTTAAGAGATAATCACCCGTAATAGTCAAGCTTGTAGTCATGTTAGTTAGATTTTCTAGATGTATAGAGATATAATTCAATTAGATAGGTATTCTTCAAATCTTTCAGAGACCTTCAGAATATGGCATTTAAAATGTTTAAAAAGTTAAGACTTTCCATGACAGTGAGACACATTTGCTCCTGGCAGCACCAAGCTACTTCAAGAGGACGATGGGCATTAAAGAGGCTCCTTATGAAGTTGGTTAGACATTTGGGCAAGAAACTGCTCCTACCTGGACTACTTAATGAACTGGACATGCAGGACCCTCAGAAAAATGACTTCTGATCTTGTCTAAAGATGAGACAATCCTTCAGATTTCCTCCTACATGAAAGAGTCTGCCAAACATTCTGCAGGATACAAAAAATGTGACAGACAAGCTGTCAAAATAGGTAGAACTGTCTTTGTAATTTCCTGCTTCATGGAAAAGTCTGTTGGATATTATGGGCCAGTAGGCTAAAGATAGATGCCCCAATGGTACAGAAAAACTTTGGGTGACTGTCCAGGCAGTAAGATGTCTCTGTCAATTCTAGAGTTTTGAAAGTTGCTTACAATGTACTTCCTGTTTACTTAGGTAGTATTGTATCCTGGAATCTTTGATGGAGTTGAAGTATTTATAGTTATAGTTATCCTTAGTTATGATAAAACATAAAGTAGATATAAATATTGTAAATGTAATTCTTGTTTGATACCTATTTTGTTATATGTAATTTTACTATGTTAAAGTTAAAGCCTTCCTTTCTGTTTAAACAGAAAAGGAAAATGATACAGGAGGTCCTTCTGTCCATGTGTTGCTGTTATTGGTTAATGAATAAAGAACTTCTTTGAGCCTATGGCAGGGAGAAACATAACTAGGTGGGAAAAGGCAAGTTGTATGCTGGGAGA